>NW_024104675.1:0-135872 GCF_003945595.2 Pipra filicauda | reverse complement strand
CTTATCAATATATGTGTCCATACTCCGATTATTTAGTGTCGTTTTGCTTTAATGCACCCCAGAGGAATTATTGATGAAACCCGGGTTACTCCCTCCCCCCTCTTTTCCTGGGTCGGGTGGTAACAGTACTGACATCATAAACACAAGAGGGCTCATAATGGTGCAGGCCTTGTCATTGCACTGACCTCATAAACCCCAGACATGTCATAATGGTGCAGGCCTCATCATGGCATTGACCTCACAAAGCCCAGACATGTCATAATGGTGCAGGTCTCATCATGGCACTGACCTCATAAAGCCAAGATAGCTCATAATGCTGCAGGTCTCATCATGGCACTGACCTCATAAAGCCCAGACATGTCATAATGGTGCAGGCCTCATCATGGCACTGACCTCATAAACACAGACATGTCATAATGGTGCAGGCCTCATCATGGAACTGACCTCATAAAGCCCAGACATGTCATAATGGTGCAGGCCTCATCATGGCACTGACCTCATAAAGCTCAGACATGTCATAATGGTGCAGGTCTCATCATGGCACTGACCTTATAAAGCCCAGATATGTCATAATGGTGCAGGTCCCATCATGCCACTGACCTCATAAAGCCCAAACATGTCATAATGGTGCAGGCCTCATCATCACACTGACCTCATAAAGCCCATACATGTCGTAGTGGTGCAGGTCTCATCATGGCACAAACCTCAGAAAGACCAGACATGTCATAATGGTGCAGGCCTCATCATGGCACTGACCTCATAAACCCCAGATAGCACATAATGGTGCAGACCTCATCATGGCACTGACCTCATAAAGCCCAGACATATCATAATGCTGTAGGTCTCATCATGACACTGACCACATAAAGCCCAGACATATCATAATGGTGCAGGCCTCATCATGGCACTGACCTCATAAAGCCCAGATAGCACATAATGGTGCAGGTCTCATCATGGCACTGACCTCATAAAGCCCAGACATGTCATAATGGTGCAGGCACTGACCTCATAAACCCAAGATAGCTCATAATGGTGCAGGTCTCATCATGGCACTGACCTCATAAACCCCAGACATGTCAGAATGGTGCAGACCTCATCATGGCACTGACCGCATAAAGCCCAGACATGTCATAATGGTGCAGGCCTCCTCATGGCACTGACCTCATAAAGCCCAGACATGTCATAATGGTGCAGGCGTCATCATGGCACTGTCCGCATAAAGCCCAGACATGTCATAATGGTGCAGGCCTCATCATGGCACTGACCTCATAAAGCCTCGACATGTCATAATGGTGCAGACCTCATCATGGCACTGACCGCATAAAGCCCAGACATGTCATAATGGTGCAGGCCTCATCATGGCACTGACCTCATAAAGCCTAGATATGTCATAATAGTGTAGGCCTCATCATGGCACTCACCATATAAAGCATAGATAGCTCATAACGGTGCAGGCCTCCTCATGGCACTGACCTCATAAAACCCAGACATTTCATAATGTTGCAGGCCTCATCATGGCACTGACTTCTTAAAGTCTAGACATGTCATAATGGTGCAGGCCTCATCATGACACTGACCACATAAAGCTCAGACATATAATAGTGCAGGCCTCATCATCACACAGACGTCATAAATTCAGACATGTCATAATGGTGCAGGCTTCATCATGGCACTGACCTCTGAAAGCCCAGACATCATAATGTGCAGGTTTCATCATGGCACTGACCTCATAGACACCAGAGCGCTTATAATGGTGTAGGCCTCACGATGGCACTGACCTCAGAAAGCGCAGACATGTCGTAATGGTGCAGGCCTCATCATGGTGCTGACCTCATAAAGCCCAGACATCTCAGAATGGCGCAGTCCTCATAAAAGCACTGACCTCATAAAGATCACACACTTCATAATGCTGCACTAATCATAAAGGCACTGACCTCATAAAGCCCATATATCTCAGAAGGGTGCAGGGCTCATAAACGCACTGACCTCATTTAGATCATCCACTTCATAGTGGTGCAGTCCTCATAAAAGCACTGACCTCATAAACCCAATATATCTCATAATGGTGCACGCCTCATAAAAACTCTGATCCCCTAAACAACACCTATCTCATAATGGTGCAGGCCTCATCATTGCACTGACCTCATAAAGCTCATACATCTCATAATGGTGCACACCTCATAAATGTTCTTTCCTCATAAAGCCCAGAAACATCAAAATGGCGGAGCCTTCACAAAATCTCTGCCATCATAAACACCATACACCACACAATGATGAATGCCTCAGAAACACACTGTCGTCGTAAAGTCCATAAACGTCATAAACAGGTCCATCATAAAGACGATGTCCTCATAAAGCCCATCAACTTCATAAAATCTCTGTCGTCATTAAGCCCATACACCTCATAATGGTGCAGGCCTCATAAAAAGACTGACCTAATAAACACCATACATCTTTTAATTGTGCAGGCCTCATAAATGCACTGACCTCATAAAGCCCATACATCTCATAATGGTGCACGCCTCAAAAAAGCACTGATGTCATAAATCCCAAATATCTCATAATGGTGCAATCCTCTTAAAAGCACTGACCTCATAAAGATCAGCAACTTCGTATTGGTGCAGGCCTCATAAAAACACTGACCTCAGAAACCACATATATCTCATAATGGTGCAGCCCTCCAAAAGGCACTGTCCTCATAAAGTCCATAAACTTCATAAAGGTACTCCCATCATAAAGACGATGTCCTCATAAACCGCATAAATGTCATAAAGTCTCTGTTCTTATAAAGCCCATACATCTCATAATGGTTCAGGCTTCATAAAGGTACTATCCTTATAAAGCCCATAAACCTCATAAAGCTGGAGCTTCACAAAGCTCTGTCGTCATAAACACCATCCACCTCATAATGATGCAGGCCTCATAAATGCACTGTCTTCATAAAGCCCATAAACCTCAGAAAGAGGCTCTCATCATAACGACAATGTCCTCATAAACCCCATGAACCTCTGTCCTCATAAAGCCCATCCACCCACCCACCCTCTCTCTTGTCAGATGACTACCATCCTCTATGATGCAAGACCATTTCTTACCTCTGTGATGAGACTCCTTTCGTTCCTCTATGATTCCGGACTTCCTCCTAACTTCCGTGATTATGGACTCTTTTCTCTCTCTATGATATCAGATAATTCCCTTCCTTTGGATGTCAGATTCCCTTTGACCTCTATGATAAGACTCTCTTCTTCATGATGCCAAACTCTCATCCTCTTTCATGCCAGAATCCCACCTTTCTTGATAATGCCAGGCTCCTTCTTTCCCTCCTCAATGACAGCAGGCTCTCTTCACCCTCTCTGATGTAAGACTCCCTCCTTCTTCTTTAATGCCAGACTCTCTCCTTCCCTCATGATGCCAGAATCTCTTATTTCTGTGATGACCCACTCCTTCCTTCCTTGCCTCCTCAATTATGCCAGATTCTCTTCACCCCCTCTGATGCCTCTTGGACGCAAGACTCCCGTCTTTATTTGTGATGCAAGACTCCCTTCTTCTTCTCTGATGTCAGACTCCTTCCTTCCTTCCCTAATTATGCTAGGTTCTCTTCTTCCTCTCTGATACAAGACTCTCTCTTACCTGTATCATGAGACTCCCTCCTTCCTTTTGGATGCCCAACTCTCCATTTCCTCTATCATGCCAGACACCTTCCATTCTCTGTGATGCCAGAATTCCTCTTACCGACATGATGCTGGGCTCCCTCTCACCTCTCTGATGCCAGACCCTCTCCTTCCTTCATCAAGCAACTCCCTCTTATCTCTACAATAAGGCTGCTTCCTTTCTCTATTCTAGATTTTGTACTTTTTCCATGATGCCAGGCTCCCTTTCACCTCTACAACGCCAGGCTCCTTCCTTCCTTCCTCGGTGATGCCAGACTCCCTCCTTTACTGTGATTTCAGACTCCCTCTTACCTCTACATAGAATTAAAGATGGATTATGACATTGATTACAGTCTCCTTCCTTTCTTCCTCTTTGATTACAGGCTCTCTTCACCTGCTCTGATGTAAGACTCTCCCCTTCCTTTTTGATGCCAGACACTCTCCTTCCTTCATCACGTCAGACTCCCTCTTACCTCTACTATGAGACTCCTTGCTATCTCTGTTCCAAATGTTATCCTTTTTCTATGAGGCCAGAATTTCATCTTCCTCTATGAGGCCAGGCTTTCTTCACCCTCTCTGATGCCAGACTATCACCTTCCTGTTTGACACCACTAAATACAACCCAATACAAACTACAATATACTCCAAAAAACGCAATACAATGAAGACCAAACCTTAGATTATATACCACACCCTACAAAAAATACAACACTACAATACCTATTTAGACAGTGAAAGGTAAGCACCAAAAAAAGGAAAACACATACAAAACAAAATACATCCCATACCACAGAATCAACACCAAACCATACAATGCAGTGATGAAGGGTTTCTCCATGGCAGCATGATACAAAATTTGAAAAAAATACTATACAGCATAATATATTGCTATATCACATGATTCAGTACTAAACCATACCATACGTGTCATAAAATACAACAAACTAAAAAGCAGTAAGAATCAATACATGCAAGACAACGGGTAATATATCAAACACAGAAGTCAATATGTGCAACACCAAATGCAATACACACAATATTCATAATGCAATACATCTGTGCTGGTTTAAGAGTTAACCAGCAGGGGAAATGAACTCAACTCAAAGGAGAGATTATAAGTCAGAATAACAATTTACTAAAATAATACAGTAAGTACAATCATACAAACAAACAATTGGTCTTAACCCACAAAACCCAAATGTATAACCCAGTACCCTGGGGCATGAACAACGTGGTGTTCCTTGGGCCCCGCTTGAGTCCAAAGTAAAGGGAGAGGGGAAGAACCTGCTGGTGGGAGAGCTGTTGCAGTCTGGTCAAAGTGGTGATTGGAGTCCAGTATAGGGTGGTGATCCAAGTCTGTTTGAGAGCGATGAGCTGCAGTCCTTCTCTGGATCCCACAGAGTGGTTCCAAAATGTTCCAAGACTCCAAGATTATATATCCTGCAGTTCAGGCAGGAATGCTCAGCACTTCCCTCAGGGTGGGGAGTTCCACAAAGGGTGTGAGGACAGGAGCATCCTCCTATCTCACAGGCCTCTTAACACCTAGTTTATAGCCTGAGGAGTCAGGCTCTATGGGCAGATGGTGTAAATGGTTCATTGATAACAGTTTCTGGGAAATGGCATGGAAGGCTATAGAATACACAGTTTTGGGTTACACCCATACCCTGATGAACTGGTCTCAGTTGTCCTAACTAGGACATTATCCACCCCTTATTCTATGCCATCCATGTCATGCCCAAATTAACCCCCTTTAAAAAAAAAAACTATATCCTTTTAAAACTATATACATATATATGTATATATATATATATATATACAATGAAACATTACAGACCATTCTCACTCAGAATTAGGTTCCCTTGTGGTACACAACATGTCTCCCCATCTTTTTGCATTACCCACCAGGTGGAACCAGGTCCCTGAGCAAAAACAATCCCTCGGATGGGTTTGCCTTTGCTTGAGGTGGGACTAATCCAAACAGTCTTCCCTAACATTCCTCTCATATGTACCACGGGGACCTTATCTCCATCTACAGTATGCAAAAGTTCTGACTGGGCAGGGCCAGCTCGATTGATGGAACCTCGGGTGTTGACCAACCAGGTGGCCTTTGCTAAATGCATCTCCCAGTGTTTGAGAGTCTCCCCACACAGTGCCTTCAGGGTGGTTTTCAGCAGTCCGTTGCACCGCTCAACTTTTCCAGCAGCTGGTGCATGGTAGGGGATATGATACACCCACTCAATGCCGTGCTCTTTGGCCCAGGTGTCTACGAGGCCATTCTTGAAATGGGTCCCATTATCAGACTCAATTCTCTCCGGGGTGCCGTGTCGCCACAGGACTTGTTTTTCAAGGCCCAGGATGGTATTCCGGGCAGTGGCATGAGGCACGGGGTATGTCTCCAACCATCCAGTACTTCCTTCTACCATGGTCAGTACGTAGTGCTTGCCTTGGCGGGTTTTGGGGAGCGTGATGTAGTCAACTTGCCAGGCCTCCCCATACCTGTACTTTGACCACCGTCCACCATACCATAGAGGCTTCACCCGCTTGGCCTGCTTGATGGCAGCACATGTCTCACAGTCATGGATGACCTGTGAGACAATGTCCTTGGTTAAGTCCACCCCTCGGTCACGAGCCCATCTGTATGTTGCATCTCTCCCCTGGTAACCGGAGGCGTCATGGGCCCATCGAGCCAGAAATAATTCTCCTTTGTGCTGCCAATCCAGATCTACCTGAGAGACTTTAATCCTGGCGGCTCGGTCCGCCTGCTCGTTGTTACGATGCTCCTCATTAGCCCGTTTCTTGCCTACATGAGCGTCTACGTGACGGACCTTCACACTCAGCTTCTCTACCCGGCCAGCGATGTCCTGCCACATCTCCGCCGCCCAGATGGGTTTCCCTTGGCGCTGCCAGTTGGCCTTTTTCCATCGCTCCAGCCATCCCCACAGAGCATTGGCCACCATCCATGAGTCAGTGTAGAGATAGAGTCTTGGCCACTTCTCTCGTTCAGCTATATCCAAAGCCAACTGAACGGCTTTAAGCTCTGCAAACTGACTTGACCCACCTTGTCCTTCAGTCGCTTCTGCAACTCGCCGTGTGGGACTCCATACAGCTGCCTTCCATTTTCGGTTTGTCCCTACAATGCGGCAGGAGCCATCTGTGAAGAGCACATATCGCCTTTCATCTGCTGGTAGCTTGTCATATGGTGGGGCCTCTTCAGCCTGTGTCACCTTCTCCTCCTCTTCTTCAGAGGATAGTCCGAAACTCTCACCTTCGGGCCAATTGGTGATAATTTCCAGAATCTCAGGGCGATTAGGGTTCCCTATCCGGGTTCGCTGCGTGATCAGAGCGATCCACTTACTCCACGTGGCATCGGTGGCGTGATGTGTGGAAGGAACTCTTCCCTTGAACATCCAGCCCAGCACTGGTAGTCGGGGTGCCAGGAGGAGCTGCGCTTCGGTGCCGATTACTTCTGAGGCAGCTCGAACTCCTTCATAGGCAGCCAGGATCTCTTTCTCAGTTGGTGTATAGCTGGCTTCAGATCCTTTGTATCCCCGACTCCAGAATCCCAGCGGTCGTCCTCGGGTCTCCCCAGGCACTTTCTGCCAGAGGCTTCAAGAAGGGCCATTCTCCCCGGCTGCGGTGTAGAGCACGTTCTTCACGTCCTGTCCTGTCCTTACTGGCCCAAGGGCTACCGCATGGGCAATCTCCTGTTTAATTTGTTCAAAGGCTTGTTGTTGTTCGGGGCCCCACTGGAAATCATTTTTCTTCCGTGTCACAAGGTAGAGAGGGCTTACAATCTGACTATACTCGGGGATATGCATCCTCCAAAAGCCCACAGCGCCTAGGAAAGCCTGTGTTTCCTTCTTGCTGGTTGGTGGGGACATGGCTGCTATTTTGTTAATCACCTCCATGGGAATTAGGCGGCGTCCATCTTGCCACTTCACTCCTAGGAACTGAATTTCCTGAGCAGGTCCCTTGACCTTACTCCGTTTAATGGCAAAACCGGCTCTTAGGAGAATCTGGATTATCTTCTCTCCTTTCTCGAAGACTTCGCCCACTGTGTTCCCCCATACAATGATGTCATCAATGTACTGTAGGTGCTCTGGAGCCTCACCCTTTTCTAGTGCAGTCTGGATCAGTCCATGGCAAATGCTGGGACTGTGTTTCCACCCCTGAGGCAGTCGATTCCAGGTGTACTGCACACCTCTCCAAGTGAAAGCAAATTGTGGCCTGCACTCCGCTGCCAAAGGAATGGAGAAAAAGGCATTGGCAATGTCAATGGTGGCATACCACTTGGCTTCCTTGGACTCCAGCTCGTACTGGAGCTCCAGCATGTCCGGCACAGCAGCACTCAGGGGTGGTGTGACTTCATTGAGTCCACGGTAATCCACCATCAGCCTCCACTCTCCGCTGGACTTATGCACTGGCCATATAGGGCTATTAAAGGGTGAGCGAGTCTTGCTGACCACCCCCTGGGTCTCCAGTTCACGGATTATCTTATGTATAGGGGTCACAGAGTCTCGGTCGGTGCGGTATTGCCGACGGTGCACTGTTGCTGTGGCTATCGGTACCAATTGTTCTTCAACCTTCAGCAGTCCCACAGCAGAGGGGTCCTCTGAGAGACCAGGCAAGGTGTTCAACTGTCTAATTTCCTCCGTCTCCACAGCAGCTATGCCAAAAGCCCAACGAAGTCCTTTTGGGTCTTTGAAATACCCACTCCTCAGGTAATCTATGCCAAGGATGCACGGGGCCTCTGGGCCAGTCACGATGGGGTGTCTGTGCCATTCCTGCCCAGTCAGGCTCACTTCAGCTTCCAGTACAGTCAGCTGTTGGGATCCCCCTGTCACCCCAGAAATGGAGATGGATTCTGCCCCTACGTATCTTGATGGCATTAAAGTACATTGTGCGCCGGTGTCCACTAAGGCCTTATATCTTTGTGGCTCTGATGTGCCAGGCCACCGAATCCACACTGTCCAATAGACTCGATTGTCCCTCTCCTCTACCTGGCTAGAGGCAGGGCACCCCTAGTCCTGGTCATGGTACTCATTGTGTTCTTCTTGTGGGTATGACCTGGAGGTCCCTTCAAGAGGATCAGACGTATCATCATTCCTGTACCGTCTGGAGTCTTGCCCATGAGAGACTGGAGCAACGTTTACCCTTGAAGAGTTCTTTATGGTATTGGTTCCTCTTTTCAGTTCACGTACCCGGGCTGCTAAGGAAGGGGTGGGTTTCCCATCCCACTTCCTCATATCTTCTCCGTGCTCACGGAGGTAAAACCATAGATCGCCACGTGGAGTGTACCTTCTCTCCTTAGCTGGGGGACGCTGGCTCCTAATAGCAGAGACTCTTGTTTGTCCTGGTGAGATATGGAAGATCCCTTCCTTAATTTCCTCTCTTAGCTTCTGGTGTCCCTCTTCAATTTTCTCTTCCAGGCTTCTGACGTGTTCAGCCAGTTTGGTTTCCACAGATGAGACGTGGGCTCGTAACGGGGCGGTGACAGTGTCTTCATACATTCTGAGTTTACTAACCAATGCTCCCACCTTGTCCTCTCCCTCCCTCCATTGCAGTGTTGCTAAGTAGCGGGAATACATTTCTGGCCCGAGTCGTGCAAACTTTAACCACATCTGGGAGGTGCACTGTACGCCATCTGGACTTTTAGGGAATCTTTCATCGTCTGAAAAGATTATCTCCAGTACAGCTAACTCCCTTAAGCACCGGATACCTTGTTCCATCGTGTTCCACTGTCCTTGCTGTACGTGGAGGTCCTCCTTGCAAAGGTATCTCTCCCTCACACTGCACAACAGTCGCCGCCAGAGGCTGAGAGTTTCCTGCCTCCTTCCAATCCCCTGATCAATGACTACATCTCGAGACAGGGATCCCAGCTGTCTGGCTTCACTCCCATCTAGGATTGTATCGTTAGCTGCGGCATCCCAGATTCGGAGCAGCCAGGTCAGAATGGACTCGTTCGCCTGTCGTGTGAACTCTCTCCGGAGCTCACGTAGCTCACCCAGGGATAGGGACCGAGTGATTATTTCTGGCTCTGTCTCCTCCAGTGGATGTGAAGGTCCTGCCTCTCCGTCATCATTTGCTATACGGACTGATTTAGTCTTTGATTTCCTTTTCTGGACAGGGGCGACTGCTATTGGTTTTGGTTGTTCTTCTGGCTCTTCGATGGTTTGTGTGGACACGGTGCCGGTTGGTTTATTTCTTTCTCCCTCTGACTCAGCTGTGGTTTGGGTGGACGTGGTGCCTGCGGATTTGGTCCTTCTCTCCTCCCCCTGACAGTGCTGTACCATGTCAAGTAGTGTCCGGTAGGCAGTGGCCAGGGCCCAGCAGGTTGCTGTGAGCTGGCCATCTCTGGAGCTGCCAGAGCATTTTTCCTTCACCAGTCTTATCATGCTAACAGGATCCTGCAGTTGTTCAGGGGTGAATTTCCAGATCATTGGAGGAGAAAACTTCTCCAAATACTGGCTGATGTCCTCCCACTTCCCGTGCCACTCAGCATTATCTACTCCCAGGGCAGGTGTCCAGACAACCTCCCTAGAAGGCCCTGTTCTGACCCTAAACATGGTGTACACAGTACAGAGCAGACAGAGCAACACTAACAATAACATTATACTGTCCTTAACATCAAAAGGGAACTCAATATTTTCAAAAACTGTTGTAGCAGGTCTGAAGGGGGAGAAGGAGGTGAGAGGCTGGAAACAACCATCCCCCCCTGTTCCCCCAAAGGGCTGGGTACGATTTTTAATGAAGCCCCAGAGGTAGCAACCCAAACCAGGACAGGCAAACAGGACTGAATACACATTTACAATGAAACTCATTGCTTCTGATGTTAGAATGACATAAACATAATATACTAATAAAGCAATTTGGATCCCTCTCCCTGGTCTTAAAGAGAGCATCAAAACAGGCAAATAATACCCCATCTGTGGAAATATGAACAGGCTCAAATACAACATCCATGTGAATGCATCTAACAACATGGTGATCAGGGAGTTTCTATATCCAAATAGACAAATGCTTAAAGTGAAATTGTGATTCTGACTTCTCTCTCTCTGCCCCACGTTGGACGCCAAAAATGTGCTGGTTTAAGAGTTAACCAGCAGGGGAAATGAACTCAACTCAAAGGAGAGATTATAAGTCAGAATAACAATTTACTAAAATAATACAGTAAGTACAATCATACAAACAAACAATTGGTCTTAACCCACAAAACCCAAATGTATAACCCAGTACCCTGGGGCATGAACAACGTGGTGTTCCTTGGGCCCCGCTTGAGTCCAAAGTAAAGGGAGAGGGGAAAAACCTGCTGGTGGGAGAGCTGTTGCAGTCTAGTCAAAAGTGGTGATTGGAGTCCAGTATAGGGTGGTGATCCAAGTCTGTTTGAGAGCGATGAGCCGCAGTCCTTCTCTGGATCCCACAGAGTGGTTCAAAAATGTTCCAAGACTCCAAGATTATATATCCTGCAGTTCAGGCAGGAATGCTCAGCACTTCCCTCAGGGCGGGGAGTTCCACAAAGGGTGTGAGGACAGGAGCATCCTCCTATCTCACAGGCCTCTTAACACCTAGTTTATAGCCTGAGGAGTCAGGCTCTATGGGCAGAGGGTGTAAATGGTTCATTGATATCAGTTTCTGGGAAATGGCATGGAAGGCTATAGAATACACAGTTTTGGGTTACACCCATACCCTGATGAACTGGTCTCAGTTGTCCTAACTAGGACAACATCCCATACCATTAAATACACACAATACAACACCATACCATATCTGCAATGCCATGGCATACAACAGCACAGCTCCATGAGGGGCTCCCACAAGAGCTGCACAGCTCCATGATATGCTCCTCTGAGGTAGCACAGTGATGGGCTCCTCTGAGGCAGTGCCCTGACAGACTCTAAAATAATGCCAGGCGGTGAAGCACTCCAGAAAAAAAGGAATACAGGAATATTCAATGAATGCCAACAAGAGAAATCACCCCCAAAAAGCTGGGTAGTGAAGAGCTCCTCCAGGGCCACACACTGATGCACTTCACCAGGGTTATCTGGTGATGCACTCTAATAAAACCTTGATGCTGAAGCACTGCTAAAGTGAGATACAGTGAAACTCCCTTTAAAAAAAAAAAAAAATTAAGGTGCTGAACTTTTTGGAGAGCACGGGCAGAAGGGTGAGACAAGACTTCTCTCTTAGGTTGCAAAATGCAGTCTGATGGGCTGAAGGAAGTGGGGCAAGCCTTCCCCATTGCTTGCACATATGTGCAGGAAGCTTCAACTCCAGCCACCTCCTGGCCTTCCTTTCCTCCCCTCCCCCACCTCTCTTCCAGGCATCCACATGGACAACAATTACATGCAGCATCCAGAGGCAAGAGACTCGGGCCTTGGCAGGATTCTTCCTAAGAAAGTTCAAAAATGAGCAAACACATCCTGCTGCTCTGCACCATCAGGCTGGTGGCACAGTCAGGGCTTTAGCTGTGACCACAACAGTCTTCTTTGAGGAACACACCACACCTGGCTTTGAGCCAGGTAAAGGAATCAAACACATGGCTTTAAAGTGTGAGATGGCAGCAGCAGCAGGGTCACAGCATGAGCACAAAGTACAACTAGCTTGGAAAAGCTGCACTAGATCTCAGCTAAACAAGCAGTTTCTTCCTATCAAGTTTTGCTTCTGTTTAACTTTTCACCTTAAGAATACTCTTTCTTCACAACTTGAATTTTACCCGAAGCTGAAAAGTCACCCAAGAACTGGTCCCACCTGTACACCACAGAGAGATTCATTTCTGGGCTGCCAAACACCAGAATCCAGCAAATCCTGCGAACAGGTACTTAGAGGGAAAGCAGTGATTCTACAAATTTCCTGAATTAACTTGCAAATTAGTTTGGACCTGCAAATATGGCTCTAGAGGCTGATTCTCCCTCTGTCAGCACTCTACGCTCAAGAAAAAGCAGCAGCTGAGAACAAAATGCTGCTGCACTGCCAGAGCAGTGTTCACCACAACTGGAAAGAGGACTAAAATGCACTGTAGGTGCCAGGATGTACAGTTGGCTGTCTGTGTGTGAGATCCACAAAACTTGGCAAACGAGCTACCTTGGCTGTTCATCAGGATAGAAGTGGCACAAGGATCAGAGTTAGGGAAGCAACCATCTCTGTGTGGGATCCACAGCCACAAATCCCTTACTCAAGTCAGACCATCACCCCCATTTATTGGGCATGCGAGAATCATATCTTCTTCCTTTATCTGAGGGAACCGAGGTCACATCTCCGGTAGGGTACAGGATGTTACAGCCTTGTAGCTCTTTTCCACTGCCCCAGGGTTTGCTTCACTTTTGTGAAATAGTTGTAGGAACGCTCCTCTAAACTTTCTCCCTCCTGAAAGACTGCCTGTATTCTTGTGTGCTCACAGCAGCAAACACTAAGAGAAGAACTCCTTCCTCAAAAAAAAAAAAACCCTCTAAAGTAAATCATGTCTGTAATTAAAGTGCCCATACAGACACTGTTCTTGATTTAATGAAATACCAATGTCTACATATTTGCCTGTGCACACAACCTCTGCAGATGCAAACTGTAGCTCTTCTCAGTTGATTGCACACTGCTTGTTTCTTGGCTTTTTCCATCTGGAACTCAGAACAAAGATCATCATTTCAAATGAGAGCATGTGGCCCTGTTGCAGGGCAGAAAGCATCAGAGGGCTATTGCATATATCTGCCTACAGTACCTTCCTACCATTCCTGCTTTTATCCATATTGGACTTTTTTTCCCTCGTTTTCTCACTTCTGTTATTAATCCTTAAACAAAGCATCAACGATAAAGATTGAATGCTCTCTCTCCTCACACACTTTAGCTATCACTTCATCCAGGAGCCAGTCCTTGCTGTGCTCACCAAGGATGGGAGACACAGAGCTTCAGTTCCTCTCTCATGGAGAGAGCAAACCCGACTCTGATGCCTGGTGATTGCAGTCCTTACTAGGGAGGATGGGAGACCTGTGGCCTATTTCCATACACTCACCCATTCATCAGTAAGCACACTGACAAATGGGACCCAAGGCTTTCCTTTCCCTAGGGAGCACCTGAATGATTCAGTTATGTGGTGATTCTCTTGCTATTTGGAGCAACTGGTATTCAAACATCCTGCAGAAAGAGCTCTTTTTGTCAAGAGAGGGAAAATGAGACTCCTTATGGCCAGATTCACACAGAAGTGGAAAACATGCATTCAGAGTCCTCCAGCAGAAAGAAAATTAAATTCCAGGACTGCCTTCTCTGGCTGAATGCTCTACCTGCTGTGTATTGCAAGGAAGAAATGAGAACAGGCAGAAGAATTTCTGGACCATACACATGATGGCCCAGATGCAGTATCTATTTCGTTATCAGCCACTTATCAAATAAAGCTTTTCTGGTGTTGAGAAAATAGCCAAAATAATCTCTGGACCAAAGGGAAAAACATCACTGCAGTTATAATGAAGTGTTACCAGCCTAGATAGTGAAACTACCCAGGTGAAATTAATATCAAATTCCTGGAGGCTGCAATAGACAATACTAAAGCACAAACCTTATTGCCAGATAAATGAGGACAAAGGGCCAGCAGTGGAAATAGAGTAACTTTTAATACTGAAAAAAAAATCTTGTGTGTTCACTACAAACATCAGCAGAGGCCTGATCCTGTCCATTGTGTACTAATTCAGCTGCATCAAGGACCAATCCTTGCGGCCATTGTCTCTACCCTATAAAGATGCAAACAGAAAGACTTCCAGACTTGCTAACATATGCAAAAGTAATTGCTTCAGAGACCCTAGATAATGCAAACAAATAACATGCCAATTTAATGTCCACTCTTCTTGTTTGTGAGCACAAAAAAAAATATCTCAGGGTTTTACATTCAATCATGCTAGGTGTGGAGAAGATTTTTAATGAAGTTATACCAGGTAAAACTATGCTTCTATATTTACAGATCTAAAATGCAAGTTCCCTAAATCAGCACACTCTCAACAAACACACATAAAACATACCATCAGCACAGAGGCAACAAATTACCAATCCGCTTGTATGAATCTCCACCTTGGCTTTTTAATTTCAGTCAGGTGTTTGGGTGGTTTGGTGGGGTTGGGTGGTTGTTTGTTGTTTTTTTTTAAACACTCTCGGGGTTTTTGTACAGTGTATTGATTAAACATATCAAGAAATTAATCTTGTCATTTCACAAATGCTCTTAGGTGAACTGCAATATAAATTCTTTACAACTAGAGAACAAAAAGATACTTTTATTCCACAGTATCTACCAAATAGGTTCCGTTCTAGGGTCACAGGCTTCAGTGTATAAAGATTGAAGAACAATGCCTATTGTACACTGAATTCAAATTTCTTTCAAGTCTTGGAATAAAGCTTTGATGCACACACATACTTAGTCATCTCCTCTCAAATCATAACACTGCTTTGCCACTGGCTTATTTACCTACTTCCAAAAATACTATTAACAGGGAAATTCAATCTCCTTTAGTAAATTACCTAGAAAAGTTATGAGTATGTCCATATCACATGCAAAATATACCTGCTTCTTACAGCCCTAACTGCATAGATCAGCTCTGCAAAGTCTTTATTTGCCAACCTTTAGAACAAATATCTGTTCCAGTACTACTTTTGTATAGTGCTTCTATTATTTAATGTCAACTCATTAAAAGCAATGACTACACTTCACCAATAACCTGCAATTGAAAGGTTTTACACATATATTTTACATAGTAAAAAGGTATCTCCTGGAAAGAGTTTACAACCAATTCACTCTCTAACTCTCTTATGCTGCACGCAGAGCAGCATTCGTGAGAAGGCAACATAGGAGAGCACCTGTGTCCCATGCAACTGGTCTAGAGTTATGATAAAACTGGCATCTGAGCCCAGTTTCAAAGTGTACCCAAGCTCCTCCTCTCCCCAGCAGTATTAAACTCTTATTCTCACTAGGTCATACATAATTAATATCACTCTTGTTCTCCTTTTCCCTACCCCATTTATCACTTTTGCACAACAGTAAGAGCCTTTTTTAATGTTCGGCTTCTCTGTAGCAGCAATTCCACCTTCTGGTGTCTACTGAAAGGCAAACCTTCCTCTTGAAATTCCTCTTCCCACACCATGCAGCCACTAATGTGGATTTTCTGTCTTTCCTTTCAAAGAAGACTACCTAGCTGCTTAAATAAAGACTACAAAAACCTCATTCTCTGCTGAAGTAATTTAAGGGTAGAGGAGAGAAAGAGGGTAATCAAAAGAAAAGGATGTGATGGCATGGGCTGTCAGCTCCATGCTTCTAGCATCATGCACATCTCCAGCTTCACCTGCTCTGCTCGCTATGGCCACACAGCAACCACTATACCTCAAACACTGTAGTCCATACTGAATATGGCCTCAAATCCTTCAGTACTAAAATGTCCCTTCAATTCAGCCTGTTCTGCCTCACAAATAGTATTAGCATCTGCATGAACTCAAGGTTACATGCTTTTTCTGAGTATGCTACAGGTCTTGTGTTCTTATTCTTCCTAACTCTGGGACTTGGTAGGAATCAGGCACCCATCCTATATTCTTTTAATTATGGGTGATTCGAATTGTCTTCAATAAACATAAGCCTTGCTGCATGTTATTGCTCATATATTACATTGTTGCAGCCAAAATAGTGAAAAAACAAAGATTCTCTTTACCTTGCTGTGATTGTAATAAGATGAAGAATGTAATACTAGTGAAAAGGATTTCAAGTATGGGCGTGAACTACAGCAGCTTGTATTTGGATTGAACAGCCTTGTAGTCCCAACATATCACTGTCTGGAAATTAAACCACAAAAAAAAAAAAAAAAAAAAAAAAAAAAAGAAGAAATCTAAAGCCATTTCTGCTGTATTAGCAAATTTTGTAATAAGATCAAAGGGTAAACATGAAGGATAACATAGAAAAATAAACTTTCAAACAAAAAACAGGCAATTCATGGAGGCTGTGAAAATGCCATGAAGGGAGCTCACATCCATAATACATTCCTATTCTTTGTCCATGTGCTTATGGTGAGGTTATCAGAATCTGTGTTTCTATCATGCTCCCTGTCAACCACTTTCTTCCCTCCATGGATTATATACTGAGTAATTGAATATTATTTCATATATAAACATCTTATTTCATGTGTTATGCACTAAAACTCATGTCTTTCTTTAAAATAAATTAAAAAAAAAAAAAACAAAAACCAAGAGATACTAGGATTATCATTGAGAACCACTGAAAGAAGCTAAAAACCTAGAAAATTAAAAAAAAAAAATCAGGCTGCGGGCAGTGCAAGCACAAAGGTTGAGCAGGAAGAGATGTCTGCCCCAATGGCTCATGCAGTTTCTACAGCCAGAACCCAGCATTGCTGGACAAGGAAGCCAGACACAAGGGCTGGCAAAGTTAACCTAGATCATTTTTACAACCTTTCACAATATTATTGCACAGAAACTGTCCTGGTAGTTCAGCAACGTGAACAGACATTTGTAGAATAAAAAAAGAACACAGTCTGATATATTTGTGTGATGAGGAACTTCAATGCAGACAGACAGAGGAAAAGATGGAGAATCCAGGTGCTGCCACACAGCAATACTGCAAGCTCTTTCTATGGGATCTAGAAGATAACTTTGCAAGTACCCAAATCAAATAAAGGAGCCAGGAGATGTTTCCAAGGGAATGGGAGGGAAGACAGAACAAGAAGCTCTTCTAGAGCATGATTTGGCACATCTAAGCTGGACTCTTGCTCTGAATTACTTTTTGCAGCAGCCTCTCTCTACCCTCTTTGGTTCCTCCCTCCCTATCATCTGCAGAAGATGATGTCTGCCTCCCACCTGAGGTGCACAAATTTTGGGGCTCAAAAGCCAGCTTCACCCTTGCCTCACAATTCCAGTAACTTGCAAGAGTCTGCATCAAACAACAGATACGATAGATGCACTGAAAGTATAGTATAGTCCCCTTCCCTAAGAGAAACCAGCACATCTAAAATCAATTTGGATATGAAGAGTTTTCATCATTTTTCTTAAAAGAAAAAAATCAGTTCAGGCTTCAGTGGGTCTCTAGTTTAAAGTATAGTCACCAATTTCCATGGGCACTGAAAGAGAACTGAAATACCTGGAAAAGAAGCATGGATTTACCTTTTTTTTTTAACAAACATCTCGTGAAGAGGAAGAAAAAGATTTTTTTTTTTATTTTACAGTATCTTGGCTCACAGGCAATAAGCAATTCTTTTTCTGGGTTCCATAGGCATGCAGAATACCCGGTAATAAAAACAGACCTAGAAACAAAGGCACTCTCTTACAAACCAGTCCCAGGCAAGGGAAGCATCTCCCTAGTGATGTATTTCTCCCAGGAGTGAGAGCAATCGTGTCCTGGCTTTACGGCAGCACAAGTGAGGAAGGAGTACAAAATCCCACGCAGCACACTAAGGAATGTGGTCCCTTCCCTTATTCAGTTGCCATGACGTTAGGAGTTACTTCAGGTGTAGGCGACTTCAAGGACAGCTTGGTGCAAACAGTGGACTGGCCTTCCAAAGAAATTCAGATATAAACAAACACTGGTCACAACCTCCACATACTTTCTAGCTCTCTCCAAGGTGTTCATCTGAGCTCCTGAGTCCAAGATCCAGTCCTGGGCTACTTTTGAAAGAGAAGGAGCAATGATGTGGCTGCATCATCCTCAGTATTTCCTCAGGCTCAAAACTCCTGGCAGCTTTCTCCTTACATTTCATTAACCCTACCACATTTGGTGGAGTCTCTCCCTTCACTGGTCTTGATTGCTTTCCTGGGCTGTAATCCATCTTCCAGGTTTGCCTTTTCCTCCTTTCAGTTGAGAACAGAATGTTTTCTCTGCCTACCTCAAGCTCCAGAACCAGAACCCCTCGAACAAACATGATCCCATTTCATTTACAAATGGTATTTTATACATACTATCAGGGAAAAAATAGTTTGCAAACACCTTATGTGCTAAAGCTCATGGTCAGGCAGCCTAGCATTGAGTGGGGTTAGTACAAGGGGCTACCAGCCACAGCTGGGGACAGTGGAAAAGTGGGTGATCCAGGCTGGCAAGAGGGAAGATATGAATGCTCAATGCACGTCAAAGGAGAGAGCAGCTGCTTGCAGCAAGATGCAGGAGCACTGATGGATATGGGCTTCTGGGGAAAACCACAAGGACACTCTTGCCATGGAGACAGAAGCTGACTGAGCAAACAAGCCAAGGGCAACTTCACATGGACATTTGTGCCAGGTGACATACAGAAAAGCAGACCATCTCAGCTACTGAAGGACCATTGGAGACAGGATACAGAGTGACAACTTACGATATGATAAAGATCTAACCTCTTGGACACACTCCTTTCCAAAGTCTGCAGCTGAATTTAGGAACACCAAGTCTCTACTTTCTTCTACTGGAAATAAATGAGAAACCTACTAGGAGGAAGGGACTATATTTTATCTTCCTTTAGTTGGAGTCAAATAGAGCAATTCAATATCTCTTTAATCACAACATGACCATGGGGCAAGAGCAAACAGCTTGTACCTTGTTTTGGTTTAGGGATTTTTATGTTTTGGGGTTTTTTTTAATTTTTTGGAAATTCTCTCCAGATCAACAGTCTTAAATGAGCATCTGAGCTGAAGTCCAACAATAAAAGATGACAAAGCCCCTTAGTGCATATGCATGATACCACAACTCTTATTATATCAATATCTCTTTTCAACAGAGCTCCTGTGTAACTAAGAAGTGGCTCCATTCTCCTACTAACTAGACTTAGAAACTGGTTAATGAATGGGGGAGTAGATTCATGTGAGCCCTGCTTAGGTACCCACATGACAGAGGAATGGTCAAACACACTTGCTAGGTGCTACATTTTCGGAGTAATTTCTAACTTATAACACTGTGGACATCTAAAGCTCAGCACTCTAACATGGCAAAATAATGCTGGCCTGTGAGACTCCTGGATGCAAAACAGGACCGTGTTGTTTCATTGAAGACATATACAATAGCATTTGTGCAACTCTCTCTCCAGCATCTTAGAAGATGAAAATTTATTTTCACTAGGGCACAGACATGCAACACAGAAAGGCCTTGAATTACAACTGAATGCAGAAAACAAAAAGGAATATTAAATAAATTACTTATCCATTTACATTGGAACATGACTAGTACAGAAACACTTCATAACACACATGAGGTCCGAGAAGACAAAGTTTCCTCCCTTTAGCATTCTTGGCTTTGCAATCTCAATATTCTTCTCTGTCTTCTCTCCATTCCCTTTCCTGCCAAACTACTACTCCACCCCATAACAGCAGCCAAAGGGGTATTTGTGATGCATCTTTCTAAGAAACAAAATTAAAATGGAAAAATCCAACTAGGAACCTGATTAATTCAGTCTTCAAAGGTGTTTCCATCTTAGATATTTATAATCTAATTCCATAGAGATATGTTTGTTTTCTAAGCAAAGAAATTTATTTCCCGCAAGTCAGAAAAATTTGTTACAAAAGAAAAATTTAACACTCTTCTCCAGAAAGAAACTGAAAAGTTGTTCCCTGCCTGCACGCTCATTTATAGTAAATATCTACCAACAGGAAAGCTATACTACCGCAGGGAGCTTTCAGTTCTTTCTACTGTTGTAACCTTATCATATGCCTTTATGAACAGGTTACATGACATGCTCATTTCAGGTACTTTCTCCTGCAAGGTATCAGGCTAATGTCATTCATCATGCATGTAATGGGAAATAAAATTTTGATCTCTGGCTTTCCCTGTGGTTTCACCTACATGGTAGAAAGCAGGAGCAGCACAGATGCAAGATGACTTCTTGCAATAGTATGAGATATTCAACAGGCTAACACCTTCTGTGCCTTACCCATTACAACTGCTGAGCTGAACCAACTAGTCATGGAATAGCAGTGACAGTGAGGCACCAGGCCATTAAAACACAGAATTTCCACAGGATCAGGAAAAGAATCATTAATGATGCATAAGCTTAGAAGGACCACACAAGACCCTAGAGAAGTAACCAGGAAGGTCCTGGCACAAACAGACAGATGTAGAAAATGAAAGTGATCCAAAATATACACTAGCATTGCTCAGATAAGTCTTTTATACCTATGACTGACACCTTCCTGGATTAGCAGCACTGGGCAATTTACTGAATTGTCCTGAATCACCTATATGAAGAAAAGTCTCCATTTTAACACTGGCCTATTATAAAATGCCAATATTTGAAAACATATATAAGAGAGCAGTTTCATGCCTGTTATTTTATAACATCTGTTTGTTTGGTTGGGTTTTTTTAAACCAGCCCCGACTGACATTTTCTTCCCTAATTAAAGTAGATTGTGAAGAAGGACAGACATTTCCAGTGCAGATCATTAGAACACACAGAAGCTCCAGAACACCCACAACACCCCAGTGAGCAGCTGGTCTGAGCAAACCTGCAATCTCTCAGCCCTCCACCACATACTGCAGCTGCCACTGCAGCCACTGCCTCTCAAGGTAAGCAGACACAATGGAAGCAGTCCCCTGGGATGAGATACTGTGCACAAACCACCTCTGACACAATGCCATCAAATGAGTTTTAGGCTGGCTGCAGTTAGCACTACCATAAGAGAAAGATAACATCACAAGACAAGGTATTTATCACATTTCAGTGCTAAACAATGCAAGGTCAAGCTGGAGAGACAGCTGTGGTTCCTGGGTCATCAAGACGAGTCAACCAAATAAGTCTGATTTTTCAACACTCAGCCTTTCCCAGGCTCAGGGTAAGCCTAAACTTTAGGCCTATAATTTCAGAGAATGACTGTGCTATACTTCAACACTGACATCCTGGGTATCGTGAACTAAAAGAAACAAACAAACAACAAAAAACACACCCACATTTCTATAAATCTACAATATACAAAATAAAAAATCCAGGGACTGTTTTTAGTAGGTACCATGGTATCGTGTCAGAAAGAAGCAACTACAACACTAATGTGAATGACATCTTGCAGAGGAGCCTTCAACCATGTTTCTAATGGATGCAGCATTTTGTATTTTTCTGACATGAAATATCCATCCAGCGAGCACAAAAAACAAAGCCTATGAAAAATGCATTTAACTCTCCTATTTTCTCCAGATACCAGCATTACACTGAACATTCATACGACTCTGTTTGGCCGGGGCGAAAGCAGTAAGCTTTACTCCAAATAGCAATACATGCTCAAAAATCTGGTCTCATTATTAAAAAAACTCATCACATGGATAGAAAACAAGATGTTTTAGGTGACCCAAAAGTAGTTTAAGAAACTTAAGAAATTAAAAAGCCTGTTTGAATAATAAATTGCCAAACTACAAAGAAGGCATTTGTCCTTTCTCAGCCCTTTTTTATCCAAACATACACCCAGGAAATTATCCAGTCAGAAAGGGGGCTTGAGACACCACTTTTCAGTAAGAAGTTGTCATGGACTGAATCAATACAGGTGCATTGCATGAAAATTAAGGAAGACCCTTGATGACAGAGCTCCTCTCTGCAGAGTTCAGCTGATTGGGGCAAATATGTCAAGTGCAAATACAGCTCTAAGCACTGTGAACAGCACTCTGATGATCAGCCATTGCTGAGTGCTGTCAGCTACAGTTAGCAAGAGTCAGCAGGCAGAAATAATGACTATCCTAAAAATATGTTTATGTTTGAAACAGAAGATGGTGGTGGACACACTCAATCTACCAACAAAGTCAGCAAAAGTAAATTATTTATATAAAACCATATTGGTGACTAGATGGTTAAAAGCACTCTCAGCTGCAGTCTCTGGGCTCCTAGTCCGTTGGATGTCAGAGGAAGACAGGATGTCATGTTGGCACTCATAACATCTGTACACAGAACAGGGAACCCTCTAAAGCCAGTTTGTGGGAAAGCCTGAGCATCACTCCCTCCAGGGATTAATGTCCATATGTTCCTACATACAGACAAACGAGGTCAGATAAATTTCAAGCTAAAGTTTCCATGCACAGCTGGAGATCCCAGACAGGGCTGCACTGGTGTTTCTCACGGCACAGCTCCTGAACAACTGCAAATTTGTGTGGCATGCTAAAAAAAAAGTGGGATTTCTGCAACACATAGCTGTCAGAGCTATGCACTGAGATTTACTACTGCAAAGCCCATTTCCCCCTCTGTTAAGATACTAAGCATGCTGCTATTTCAAGTAAGTATCCAAAGATAATACACACAGGAACAAATAGTATTATTCCTTTCATGTTTATTATGCATTTCTAATAAAAGGAAGATCAATTTGTTGCTTAGCTGAGCAAACTCACTGATATCTTTTTCACTGGGGACTCAAATATATTCAGCAATACAATCTGGTGAAAGGATGTTCCCAAAGTGTGTACGATTTCTAAGAGCAGCAAGGAAGAGAACAAAAGGAAGCAGAGATACTGGGTGAAGCACAGCACAGCAGAAAACCCCAATTAGGATGTCCTTGGAGAGAGAAGGACCAATCGGGGATTCTGGCTACGGACAGCACACGGGTGCTGCAGTAACAGCTGGTAATGACCCGCTACACCCGATACGTCTCTCCTGAGAGGCAGCCGACCCCCCCCCCGCCCGGGTTTATGTTTTTCCGACATGCGAAGAGCTCCCCCAAGCTGCTGCGGCTCCGACCAAGCGGCCCCCGGGATGGGGGCGGAACCGGTGCTCCCCACCCCGCCTCGGGACGCCATCGGTCCCCATCATGCCCGCCTCCGGATGCGGCGGCGAAACCCACCGCAGCCTTTTCGGAACATCTGGCAGCACGCGGGGGGAGAGGGGTAAAGAAAACGCCGTCAGCCCTTTGAGGCTCGTTGTTTGCTACGTGCATACAGCTGGCTGATAAGTTTAATTCCTCTTTATCCACATCAGGTTTCTTTAAACCTGCCAGGCATCTGCTCCGCCTCCCAGCCTCATCGTTTTCTCTCTCTTTCTCCTTCTGCCTTCTTGAGGGTTTGCCATTTCTGTTTTTCAGTTCCAATTTCCCATCACTCTACCTTACCTCTTCAGCTCTCCCCAACCCCACCCCTTTCTCCCTGTTGTATGTCATGTTTTTCAAGAGAAAATAAAGAGTTATTCAGACAAAATCCATACATCTATTAGACTAAACAAATACTAGGTCGTGTTTGCATAAAGAGGATGCATTCATATCCTGAACTTTGTGCCTCTTTAATATGGTATCCTAGGCAACCTAGATTTTCATGTTGGAGATACAACTATTTGAGCTTTTCTTCTTTTAATATAAAGATTAACCTTTGCACATCATCTGTGCATCATCTGAGAATTTCAGAAAGCTCATAACCTGATTACACCTAAACTCCATGAATTATTCATTTGTCTGCAAGAAAAATCAGATTTAATTGTGTCTGAGGGACATCTTGTATAGAATTAAATGTTGCAATCCTCATTTGCCTACCCAGCAGTTTTAAACACAACCTACATTGGGCTTTAAATGTACATACATATGCGTGGCATTAGTTCAGAAGATGTATGAAGGGAAATTAAAAATATACCAATACTTCCATACATCTAAACAATAGACCTGTCTACTCAAGTTGTTTGTATATTCAATCTAATACAACTTTATCTCCATTAGTACAAAATGAAAACAACAATAAGTTAATACTAAGTTATCCAGACTGTGGCTGAGAGTCATATAAAGCATTTATGTACTCTTAAGATCAATTTCTTAAACAGCTACAGGCTGATGTCAGACATCCAAAAATGTGCATAAATCACAAAGTAACAGTCTCTTATCATATTTGGCATGCCTTAAATCAACTTCAAAAAAGAGACTTTGATTGTAATCAATATTACAATCTGCGTAAGCACTTTACAGAACACTTTTACACTGAAACACTGATGAAAAGCATCTTACAAGAGCTATAGTAATAATAACATAAATGTTTCCACCATTTCAAGAAACTCATTGCCAAAACCTAAGATACACTTCAGTTTTTCACCCCATCAGAAGTATTTATTTTAAGGACATTCACACCACTGCATTGATCTAATTTCATATACACGTATAACCTACAAGATTTCAGCATATCCATTCCCCAGCAAAACTAGAAGTGTATCACAGTTCAGCGATCTCACAATTTCTCTGTATTGAGGGCTTGGATTTAATTTTTGGTTTGATTTTTTTGGGGACTGCTAATATAAATCAAAATAACTTACTGACAGTGAGCACTCTTGTTTGCAGGCCCTGATGTCCCTTCTGGCAGCCAAATGACTGATAGCTACAGTCACTTTATCTCTTGCCCCCACAGCCAGCTATGCGTACGACCTGGCAGGGGAAACATTTGCACTGCCTCAGTTTCTCTACCTAAAAATAAAAGTTGATGACACTGATTTTTTTTTCATATAGTATTACAAGACCTACTGAGAAAAGCCCTATGTAAAAGGCTGCTATCCTTCTCAATTGTTTAGTGGAATTCCAAAGCCAGAAAGAGGGGTTGCTTTTTACTTGTATTTCCTGGTGGTTTGATTTTGTTGGGGTCTTCCTGTTTGTTTTTTTTTTTTATTTTTTAAATGGAATTAAGTTTATATTGTGCATACGTATCTCTCTCTAGATGTTTGCCTTTTCAAAGGAACACAGAAGGAATTTGGAGAGCAAGCTAAGCACACAATTCCTCCAAACATCACCACAGCCCACAGCTGTCTTATTCCAAACTTACAACTTGACTTTCAAAAATTTGTTTGACTGAGAAACAAACACAGCATTTGGTGACATACACAGGATAAGCCTTTCCAAACCTCTGCATAAGACAGGCAATTCCATGCATGTGAATGAAACAAAAACAGCAGGCCTCAGCTGCAGATTTCTCTGTGCCTTTCAGTTGTTTGTGTTTGGCACTCACACATGTCACTAGGTACAACACACACGGTGGCACTTGAAGGTTTTGAACTGACTCAATGTTTAACAACAAAAAACCTCACATAAATCAAAAAACCCTAGGCTGCCCAAAACATGATAAATTGTTTAACATTTCATTAGTCTCTCCTCATCACTACTGGGGAAAATAGACCACATGACAGGAATTGGTATTAGATATGGGTCAATACTGAAAAAAACCCAACAAAACCAGACTTTGAATCCCCTGGAGACGGCAGAGATGGGATCTCATATTTAATAACTATATACAGCAAAGGCTCTTCTCTTATTTATATGCCTAGGGCAAAGTATTTTCCAACCCAATAGCCTGAATATAACCTCCCCCATAGTTTTTTAACTGGACAGATTTTCAGGAAAAATGAGTGCCACGGAGCAACTTTATCAGCTTTTTCTTAGGATGTCTTCACAAATCTCAACGAAAGTAAGCTAGAAGCCCTATATTTTCCTCACTTTCTGTACATGTGGAGAGTAGGAGACCACAGTAGCTTAAGGTATTTTGTTCCTAACATGGCACATGTTTGCCACAGTAGCCTGAAGAGATGCCTACACTTGGGATGAAGCTTGGTTTATGCTACAAGGAGGTGTCTTATAAAGGACAGAGATAAACTATTCAGCATTCCCTGCCCAGGGCTTCACACAGGGAGCAGTCCTTACAGGAGTAACCATTAGCTTTAGTTGCTACTCAGCAGTTGAATATCAGCATCCCACTTAAAGCATGTTCATTTCCAGCTGCTGAGCAGCCATGCATGCTCACAGAACCAACAGCTCTGAAAATGAGTGTGTAATTCTGCCTTCAGGAGGCCTCTGAACACAACTGCCATAATCAGTGTGAATGCATACAAATAAGCTGTTGTGGGTCTATCCCAGGTTACAATATATAGTTTAAATATGTATGGCTTTAAAACTACAACAGGCCCTGAAAATTGCTTCCTTTCTCCTATCTAGCATCTTTTTATACCCACGATGTGTCACATGTAAAGCAATTTGCAGGGCTACCCTGATGTTTTTTCCTACAGGATAGATACCTTCTTGTGGTTTGTTTTCCATTGCAAGGCAACTAAATGGCTAACATTGTATCTTAATACTTTAATATAATACACTTGTTTAATGAAATATTATCAAGTCCTTAATGAATCCTTATGTAACTGCTGTAGGTGTCTAGACTGCCTGCTTACTTCAAAACTGCCATGCAGCATAAATTTAGGTTTTCTATTACTTTCCTAAATGCATAATTTTCTGATATGAACTCCTTGCCTACAATAAATAAAAAGACTTCTTGGATAATTGTCTTCACATAGCAGTATTCTGAACACAGGGGTCTTTGAGCCCAGAGTCTTGCAGCAATTCATAAAAGAATTTAAGGATGCACAAAGATTAACCTGACTCCTGCAGTACCCCAATAAATGTTATGAACCCTCCTTTCAGAAATCACGATATTGCATTGTATAAACATGCTCTTTCAGAAACCACAATTCAGACACACACATTTAGCCAAGTACTCCAGAAACAAATTTAGCAGAAGATAGAATCCCAGTGGTACTTATATTTGTGCCAATATGAAGCCTCAATGGGAATTTAAGCATATGCTTAAAGCTAAATCCACAGTGGGCCTGGTTGAATTGAGGCAGATTCAAACACAGGCACTGATGGGCTCTTCTGAGCTATAGGGAGCTTCAGGCTTTTCCCTGCTGACATTAATGGGAGGGAGGGAGGGAGGGAAGGCACCTGCAAAGGATTTGTATGATTACGGCCAGAACATGTGGCAGAGCAGGAAGTTCACTCTGGTTTGGGGTTTGTTTTTTCTTATGTGCTGGTTTAAGAGTTAACCAGCAGGGGAAATGAACTCAACTCAAAGGAGAGATTATAAGTCAGAATAACAATTTACTAAAATAATACAGTAAGTACAATCATACAAACAAACAATTGGTCTTAACCCACAAAACCCAAATGTATAACCCAGTACCCTGGGGCATGAACAAAGTGGTGTTCCTTGGGCCCCGCTTGAGTCCAAAGTAAAGGGAGAGGGGAAGAACCTGCTGGTGGGAGAGCTGTTGCAGTCTGGTCAAAGTGGTGATTGCAGTGAGATGCTGGGGGAAGAGCTGTTGCAGTCTTTCTCTGGATCCCACAGAGTGGTTGAAAAATGTTCTAAGACTCCAAGATTATATATCCTCCAGTTCAGGCAGAAATGCTCAGTGCTTCCTTCAGGGCGGGGAGTTCCACAAAGGGTGTGAGGACAAGAGCATCCTACTATCTCACAGGCCTCTTAACACCTAGTTTATAGCCTGAGGAGTCAGGCTCTATGGGCAGAGGGTGCGAATAGTCTATTCACAACAGTTTCTGGGAAATGGCATGGAAGGCTATAGAATACACAGTTTTGGGTTACACCCATGCCATGATGAACTGGTCTCAGTTGTCCTAACTAGGACATCTTACTAGAAGCAGATAAATTTTTCCCACATGGAAAGATTTGAATTTTCAAAATTCCCAAGAGCCTTCTTTATCTGTTCAAAAATATTCTCACTTCATTTCCACTCCTTTTTTATTCCCATCACTAAGGCATTTTTTTTTTATTGCAAGTAACACACATGATACTAATTTTATGTAAGTTTAGTAAGATTTTGATGGTAAAGAGCATGAAGTCTTTTAGCCACTCCCAGATAAGGTACCAACACCTGTACAATGACTGGCACCTCACCAAACCCTAAAAGATAACAGAAACAACCAACCAAAGGACCTGCTGCCATCCTCTAGCCTATAGCCCTCCAGCAGCACAGCTTGTATTGTTTGCTTTACCATCAACCCTCCAACCATTAAGGTTGAAAAAGACATCTAAGATCATCAAGCCCAACTCTCAACCCAGCACTACCACCATACCATGTCCTCAAGTGCCATATCCACACATTTTTTGAACACTTCTAGGGATGGTAACTCCATCACTTGTCTTGGCAGCCTCTTCCAGTCCTTAACAACCCTTTCCATGAAGAAATTTTTCATAATAGCTAATGGAAACTTCCCTGGTACAACAACTTGAGGCCATTTATTCTCATCCTATCACTTATTACCTGGGAGAAGAGATCAACATGCACCTGGCTACAACCTCCTTTCAGGTGGTTTTAAAGAGCAATAAGGTCTCCCCCGAGCCTCCTTTTTTCAGATTAAACAACCCCAGCTCCCTTAGCAGCTCCTCATATGACTTGTTTTCCAGACCTTCACCAGCTTCATCACCTTTCTCTGGACTCACTCTAGCACCTCAATGTCTTTCTTGCAGTGAGGGCCCAAAACTGGACACAATACTTGAGGTGTGGTCTCACCAGTGCTGAGTAGAGGGAAAATCACTTCCCTAGTCCTGCTGGCCACACTATTTCTAATACAAGCCAGGATGCCATTGGCCATCTTGGCCACCTGGCCACACTGCTGGCTCACTTTCAGTCAGCTGTCGACCAGCACCCCCAGGTCCTTTTCCAATGGTCAGTTTTCCAACCACTTTGCCCCAAGCATGTAGCCTTGTGGGGGGTGTCGCGTCACGTTTGTCATTTTTGCAGGTTTGCTTACAGCTATCTCTATCCAACACAGAGCAGAGGCTCTTTTATCAGGTCTCTAGAAAGATTCCACATGAGCCTGTATCATAAATCAGAGATTCCACAGTAGAACAGTTATAACTTAAGCTGATAACCCATAAGATTTGCCACATTTTCTAACCAACTGTAATATATGTGCTGCAATTCTTCATGATACAACACTGAGCTGTCAAAACCACCCTCCTATTCTAAAGCAATTGCACACACAAAGCCATAGCCAGAGAAGTTGTACAGTCACATTTAAAGCATAACCACTTTCCAGGGGTTTTCCCTCCAAGACTCAGTAGTCTTGCAAAAGCATTAGCAAGCTAATGTTAACCTTGAACCTAGCAAGCCTTCCACAGACATGATTACAGACCCAGCATCTGTTACAAGCTTCACACTCCCGAAGTAAGTTCATGTTTTGGGAACCCTGGTTTGGCATGTCTTTACTCATCACTAATAACCTTAGGATGTGCACAACGTGGAGCACATAGGGCAGTCCTTCAAACTCAGTGTTTGCTTAGTGAAGCTATACTGTCCTGGTTTTAAAGTATGGGAGTGTTACCCTGTGGGTGTTCGACACCTTGGAAAGTCAGTTTATTGATGTCATCTGAAAATGGACCAAAGAATACAAAACAGGAGGTTCCAATCTGCGTGATTTGTTCAAGATCAGCCAGATATGAGGCCAGAACTAGTAAAGACTAATTCCTCTTCAAAAGGACTCTTGATTTGATGAAATTCAGGTATTTGAAAGCACTGATCAGAGCTGAGAGTAGCAAATTATGTCTAGAAATGTGCCTTTATGAGCCCATTCAGCTTCAAGAAAAATCAGTAGGATTGCTCATGTTTAGCTAGCCTAGAAGACAGATCACTTTCCTAGGAGTGATCCTTCACAATAAAGCTCTCTGAGTGGAGAAGAGAAGGGAGAAATTATTTCCCTATCAGATATGTTCCCTGGGCCAAATGCTCTGAGGTGCTTTCTACCACATAGGCACAGCACAACTGCCCTGTTTTCCAAAAGCTTAGTGTAGGTGTGCATTCTGCAGGTTAGCACAGTTTTCACCCTGATTCCAAAAAGTACATCTTCCTTTTCTGAAAATACGAAGGGTCAAGAAAGATGCAGAAAAATATTGACTGGCATTTAAAAAGAAAAAAATAATAGGAACTAAAGCCACTTCAGATTTTGCAGATAAGGAGAGGTAGGAAGAGTGAAAGTGATGCACAGCCATTCTCCCTAGACTTTTGCCCTCCCCTCTGAGAAGGTGCTAATTTTTTCTGCAAACACTGTTATTCTGTCTACTCCAGGAAGGAGCAATACTGAGCTTCTCACTGTTTCTATAATTAATAGAGCTCATTAAAGTTACCTGGAGTTAATTCTGCTGATTTTTAATCCCCTCTGTTCTGTTTCATAACCACTGTGGTATGAAAGTCATTTGAGCTTTGAGTTCACATTTGTCATGGTTTGAGATAGTCCCAAAATCCAATCCCCTAGTCTAAGCCCCCTCCCACATCTCAACCTAATGTGAGATGGGTTTTTCCAGACAAAACACACCAGACTCAAAGTGGGGAAAAGGGAATATATTACAATTACTGTACAAATAAATACCATATCACATTATACACATGATCACAACTATCTCTACCATGACATATGTATTTACAATGATCAGATCTCTTCTCCCCTCCAAATAAAAGTCCAGGAGGGAAAGAAGGACAGATCCCTTCCAGTCCTTAAGCAGCAGCATCTTCTGAGGCAGCAGGTTTCTTCTCATCTCATGCATGCAGCAGCTGATAGCTGGATTTCTGCCAGCACTCCACGAGGGAGGTATCCAAGCCTCTCTCTCGGCCCCATCGCCTCACAACCGAGGGGTCTTCCGTGGGCTTCGTAACCCCAGACAAGGTCGTATCACCACGTCATATCACGAAGACACAGGGGGGTCTTCGTGACGGTCTGGTATCTCTTGCAGGGCCTCTGTGCCCTGTCTCTCAGGCTGCCACCGTGGCAGCAGTGCGAGGGGGGAGCCAAGGTCAACTCCCCCCGCATTCCATCTGGCCGTCCCGCTCCAGCTCCAGGACGCTCTGAGCTTCTCAGCTCCTCTCTCTTCGGTGTTGCATGTCTAAAACTGCTCTCCAAAATAGGAGTCCATGTCCCTCTTCTCCAAGAGGGGTCTCAAGGGAGTTTTGGGGGCTGGTATCAGTCTTACCCCCAAGAACTCTGTAGCTCTCAGCTGCTGGCTCTCCTTTCCTCGGCTCTCCTTCCAGGAGTCCTTTCTCTGGTGCTGCATGTTGCTTCTGCTGCTCCTCCAGTTCAGGTCCTTATCTCTGGCTCTCTGCCACCGTTTCTCTGGTCAGTGTCGGCTGCTGCTCTGTGCCCATGGAGAAAACATCTCCCGGCATAACTACAGGCACCTAGCCCAGCTTTATGCTGTTCCAGGTCCCTGCAGCCCCCCAGCCAGGGGCTGGGAGGGGGCCAGAGGCCCCAAGGGGCTCAGAGCCCCTTCCTCGTGGCTCTACAACATGGCCACCTCTCCTACAACAACCAAACTACAACTCTTCTTTTCTGGTCTGGTTGTGGTATGTTTACATTTCTGCAGGAGCGCCCATTGGGCAGAACTTCAAAACTTCCAGGGGTTTCCACCCCTTGGGGTCTACCACTTCTCTTAGCCTCTGGGGAAAACAAGGTCCAAACCACTACAACATTTGTTGTATTTCCCCTGTAGACAGGCAGGGGCTTAGTTGTGGAGAAACCTGGAATGAACTCTGAGATCCTATTATGAGTGGCAAAACTCCCTGGATTTTAACAGCATTGAGCTTTCACTCATACTCTTCAGAAGGCACTTTTCTGTACGGCAAACCTGCTGCAGAATTCAGAGGTTTATGCTCTGAACAGCAGAACTGGATGTGTTCCTTGCTTCAGTTCCTACATATTTCCTCCATGAAATCTCACTTTGTTTTGCCTGTTGCAGCTTGAACACTATAGGTAAGGGCCCTGATACTCTGTCTCTTTGAAGCTTTTTGTATTGTCCCATGTCAGGACTGAATATAGTGTTGAACTCCCTGATCTGTGCTTTTATTTCTGTCTTGTAGGCACATGGCTTTGTGACATCGTCCTTCCCTCTGCCCACAGAAACCTTTCATATTTGACCTTCAGAGGAGATAATTAGACAGCACTGCTGTCTGAATGTGCCCCAGCACAGCTTGATGTCACAGTGTCAATGACTGTCTGCCTCCATGACCACAGTTGTTCAAGACAAGTATCTTCTCTGAGTGCAAGGGCCAAATCCTACAGCCCTCATTTGAGCTCAGCTGGCAGTTATCAAAGAGAGCAGGTTACCATCAGTGGGATTTCTGCTTTCTCTTTTTGGCCCAGCTGTGGGTACTGGAAAGATTACTGGTGAAGTTAGCAGAGCTGAACTAAACTATAGTACCAGGAGGGATTGCACATAGATGAGTCCCTGCCTTTCAATAACATCCCAAACATATGGGCTCATATAAATTTTGTAGTATGCAATTTTAATAGCTAATAAGCCATATCATTTTTATTACTGAGACAGTAATATCACTTTTATTAGTTTTAAATGCTCTCCTGGCAAGAAGAGAACCTCCCCTTCTGCAGAGCATCTCTTGCTCAAAAAATCTAATGCCTGCTGATAAGTAAGTGGCAGCTGCCAGGTTTTGGAGTGATCACAATGAAGACATTGGAGACAGTAAACAAGAAAAAAGTGAAGATTGTGCTTCAATTCAGAAACCTGGTCCAGCCCCAAATTAGCTCTGCCCCTCCCAAGCTGACACAAATCACCTTTTGCAGGAAGACACCTGAAAACTGAAAAAATCCCTCAGGATGCTCATGAGGATTAATAGGAGGCTCAGGTAGAGAGGTAGAGTTGCTCAAAGGGGTATTAGTAGAAACAGAGTTTGCTTTTTGCTGGCTCCATAAGCTTGTTCATGTTGCTTAGTTTCTGCAGTGCTGCTGCCTGGATGCATTTTGTTGCTTTTCTAATAACCAGGAAAGAAACCTCAGAATGATACACAGGCAGCTGCGAGGACAGAACTGAATTCCAAAGCAAATAGAGTGGAAAAAGAAACCTGGTTTGTGCTCAGAAACTGCAGAGGATTTAGACATGGGATAAGTAGGGTCTATCTACCCCTACCCAGTATCTTCAATGACTGATTTTACCATCCTACTCACTCCCTCCCCTCAGCCCCAAGTGATTTTAATACATTTGTGTGGGTGTAACTCTTTTAAAATTTTCATAAGAAGTCAAAACTAAAGTCCATCATTATTTTTATGGGTGACCACCAGAGTTGAAATCTTTGGACCCACATCACGGACTTTTATCTGCCCTGTCCTTCCTTCCATGGTATGTCAGCAGCTTCTCCTTCCTTGGAGAGTTTCATTGAAACCATAGGGTAGACTCTCTGTTTTCAGTTTGGACGTCAGGATGCTAGAGTCATCATAATCACAGGAAAGGTCCAGCTCTGTCCCAACCATGCCCAGTATTCAGCTCCTAAAAGCTAAACAACCTGAGAAGGTCAATCCAACACTGGGGATGGAGACACAGCTCCAAGAAGTCTAGTGGAACAATGCAGTTTTCCCCTGTGTTAAGGTATATTTAAATACCATGAGGGAGATGCTGCTGAAAGTGAGTAGTTGGCGTGTTACATGTCTCCAAACATGAGTACAAACACACTATCTGGGAAGAGTATACAGAGGAAAAGACATCAATAACAACCAGGGCAATTTATGTCTTCCCTGACATTGTTAAATGTGTAAAAAAGGGGTTTGGGGATTTCCTTCAATACAGTCTTACAAAGTGAAGTTCAGTTTATTCAGCTTGTTGAAAAGAAGGTTGAGAGCTGACTCAATCACTGTATATAGGTAATTATATACAGAAGAAGTATCTGATAGCAAGGGACTTCCTAATCTCACAAAGAGACAGCGAACCTACGTGGCTGGAATCTGAGCAAAGTTGCATCAATTCAATCTTGAAATAAAACTGTTCCTGTCATTAGCAGTGTAACAACCATTAGGGACTGAAAAAGAGTGTAAGAGGAAGCTTTAGAGTCATTCGCTGGAGACATTAGGACAAGATCATTCTAATTTTCTATTATAGTATCTTCATCAAGACAGTGAGATTGAACGCATCCTCAGCAAGTTTTCAGATGACACGAAGCTGAACAGTGCAGTTGACACTGCAGAAGGAAGGGATGGCATCCAGAGGGATCTGGACAAATTTGAGAAGTGGGCCAACAAGAACTTAATGAAGTCCAACAAGTCCAAGTGCAAGGTGCTGCACCTGGATCAGGGCAATCCCAGACATGAGTAGAGTCTGGGAGAAGACCTAATTGGAAGCACCTCTGCAGAGAAGGAGTTGGGGGTTCTCATGGATGAAAAGCTGGTTATCAGCCAACAGTGTGCGCTCACGGCCCAGAAAGTCAATTTTAACCTGGGCTGCATCAAATGAAGTGTGGCCAGCAGTTTGAGGGAGGTGATTCTTCCCCTCTTCTCTGCCCTTGTGAGACCCCCACCTGGACTGCTGCATCCAGCACTGGGCTCCTCAGCACAGGAAAGCTTTTGAGGCAGGTCCATAGGAGGCCATGAAGATGATCAGAGGGATGAAACACCCCTCCTATGATGAAAGGCTGAGAGTGCTGGAGTTGTTCAGTGCGGAGACAAGAAGGCTTTGGGGAGACATTGCAGCCTTCCAGTACCTAAAGGGGGCTTATTAAAAGGAGGGAGAGGGACTTTTTATACAAGTAGATAGTGACAGGACAAGGGGCAATGATTTTAAACTGAAAGAGGGAAGGTTTAGATTAGATGTTAGGAGGAAAATCTTTACTGTGAGGATGGTGAGACACTGGAACAGGTTGACCAGAGAAGTTATGGATGACCCATCCCTCTAACTGACCAAGCTGGATGGGGCCCTGAGCAACCTCATCTAGTGAGTAGCATCCCTGCCCACAGCAGATGGGTTGGAACTAGGCAATCTTTAAGGTCCCTTCCAACTCAAACTATTCTGTAATTTGATGATTCTAAGATAAGGTAGCACTCCAACAGGAAGGTGTTTCACTCAAATTTGGAGGTACACTTTACTGACTGTATATTCAGAATTCAGGTGCCCCATCACAGCAGTCTCATTCTGTCTTGAAGCTCCATTCCTGCATAATCCCCTTCTTTATCATCTCCCTAATATATTTGTGATATTTATAACATTACCATTAAAATAACTACCACAACTTCATATTTTGGAACATCGGAAAACCTTCAGGGTTTAGAAACAACAGATTGCACACACCTCAATTCTCCACTGATCAGCTATGTTACATTTCTTGGTTTCATATCATCTTGCCTTAAGGAAAAAGGGATTGGACAGATTGTCAATAAACAAGGTACAACACACGGAAAGACTGATCAGAACTGAAAATGAAGAACACTCTTAGATGCATGACTGCTGCACATCCCTTACATGTGCAGGCAAAACCCATACCAGCTTTGGGTAGCTAGGACAGAACATCCAAAAAAAAAAATTGGTCAAACAATGGCACATGAAGATAAATCAGTCCATGAACTAACATTGTTAGTGATATTCCACCTGACTTTATGTATCTAGTAGTCAGGCATCCCTTCAACTGAAAAGGAAAACCAAAACCTGGGAGTATTTCAGACTTTCCTAATCTCTTGGTTTGCCACCTGCTGGGACAGATGTAGACAAGTGCTTTGAACAGCAAATGCAGCTTCCAACACCAGGTCAGTTCCCCAGGTTTCAGAGCTGTTCCCAGTTTGAAATGTGAGGAGTGCAAAGTGAAAAATCTGCGTTAAGGTAAAAATACAGTCAATTTGGTAAGCACTTTCCAACATGCTTTTTTTTCTCTGATGTTGCTTATTAATCAAGAAAAGAGGTTTCTAGCACACCAAAAATTCATTTATGCCAATGACCACAAAATTACTATTATTTACTAATCATGAAAATCTGCGGTTTGGTACTGCTTAGTACATAAGCAAATATTTAAACATAAAAAATTCCCAGGTAACCAGGATTTTATGCAGAAATTTCAAGAGAGAAAAGGATCATATAGTGTCTGTAATTCATCATCGGTTTGTGAAGGAAACAGAAGCTTTGAACTGCCTTCTGCGGCAAACAGGAATAGAAAACTGTAAAGCTGTGAAATCTGCATAGCATAAACCTGGCAAAAGGCATGGATTGTTATTGTTTCACGACAGCCTTTGAATAGAAAAAAATCCATCTTTAAAATTTTGTATAATACAGCCATTATGCAACTCCCAGTGTTTGATTAGTCTCAAATATCTCCCAGATCCTGGCTCCTAACACTGTCAGATAATTTTATATTCCATATTTCAGATTAACTCTTTTCTCTTGAAGAACAGGAAGATGCAGATTTGGTCTCTAGTCCTGCTTTGTGCAGCATGTGTGTGGCTGAATAACAAGGTGTTGTCTGCAAGTGTAAGGCCTTAGAATCATGTTCTGCTTGCTGCACCTCTGAAATTCCTGGTCTACCATCCCTTGCCCACTGTGCAGAGAGGCACAGACCGCATCCATCATGCTGGGTACTGGGAATCATTTTTGGTATGAGGAGACCAACATTTTTAGAGAAGTTCCCTTTGTAACTGCTATTTGCAGTATACTGCACCCACATAAACATTAAATAACAAAAATATCACTCAGGATGAAAGAGACATTGGAAACTGAGATTTAATGTGAGTTATAAGGCTTAATTCCTCTTCTCCACAGATGCAACACACAGAGGCTTCACTAAGAACTGTAACTGTGTATTTGAGGAGCAAACCATATTCTTTAAGAAACCATTACTGCAATTCCAAATTGTAAATTTCCTGAAGGCATTATGATGTAACAGAGACAAAACCTCCTCACTTCAAGTCATGATGATTAGCTCATAATATTCAAATACAATTATTTGTTCTTTGCTAACTATAAAAATGTAGACAAAAAGCAACAGTGGAGTGAAACAAGCAATAGTAGACACATACTTTGAGAAGAATATAAAAAACTTCTCAGCTTTTAATCTAAGCACAATTCAGAACACATATTGCCATTGCTATGAAGTTAAAGGAAGAAATGTGTCCAAAAGATTCACTTCCAAGGGTTGAGGTTTTTTCACTGATATAAATATATATAATACTGTATATACAGGTTGGTTCATTATATAGGTGTCTCATACTTCAAAAAGCATTTAAATATTCTTTTTTTCCTTTTTTCTCCTAGAATATGTAACTATAAGTTCTAAAGTAACTGTAGCACTTAAATTCTATTGTACAACCATACATTATGTTATGTCACACGAGTTCACGTCAGACGGACAAAAAGAATTACTTTCAGAAATAGAAAACATTTTCAGGCTTGGAGAACTTGGAGTAACTTTTTAAACACATACATGGTACAACTTGCAATGAACTTCCAGACACGGTACAAAACTGCAGCATGAGAAGACATATTACTACATATGGTTACTGCCTGTAGCTCTTCCCTGGTGTCTGCTAATTGCCTTAGTGACATCTGCAGCACCAGCTTTGGGTACTGGCAGCGTCATCACCTCTGGCACCAGTGTTACACACTTTCCTCTCCTCTGCACTGTCATGGCTTGTTGGAACTGCTCCCTCCTCCATCCCCTGAAAAGCTGCTGCTTGAGGATCAGCACCCACGCTTGGTCAATACCAGCAGGGAAGGCAGTCCTACAGACAAGCTGGGAAAACTTCATAGGTGCTCACTCTCTAAAACGAACCCATTAACAAAGATGAGACAGGAAATCAACAAATTAAACATTTTAATCAGAAAGTTTCATCCAACCAGCCCAAACCAGTCAGCTCCTTGGGGAGAAGGAAGCTTGTGCCATTCTATCAGAAATCAAAAATAAGTGCAGAAAGAAGCAAATCAAGCAACAATTACGCAGAAAAAAAAGGTAATAAGAGGGAAGGTAATTCTAGAATAAATATTAAGTAATAGCCAAGTTATTTTTACCTAATTTATCTTCTGTATTAAAACCTGCTGAGACTCCTAAATTACATTTTTTGTACAGAACACATATAAATCATGTTAGCTTGCATGCTTCAAGGTGAAATGAGAAAACAGCCCATGGGAACCTTTTTTCTCTCTGTCTTATGACATATAATGCCAGATGTTCTTTTTGCATCTAACGTTGCTAAGTAATTGGGCAAAAGATACACAGAATGCTAAAAAATACACAAGCATGACTGTGAAGGTACATTCCCTCAAAAGAAAAACCTTTTAATATTCTGGAGTTGCATATCCTAAGGCAAGCTTGACATTTTTGCCTCAGAGATGGTCAGAGAGACCTACGAGGACAGTCTGCAAAACTTCACTAGACTGCATTCTCCAGAAAGAACTCCCTTCTTCTGCTCACACCCTTGACTTCATAGAAAAGTCTCATTTCTCGCTATCTTCTGTGAAGTCTCTTGCTAGAGATCAACATGCCTGGTCCCCATTCCCATTTGCAGAGAGACCCCTCTCACAGTCAGAAGGGTCACGGTCACCCACAATAATGTTTTGCCTTTAATAACCTGGGGCTTTAAACCAAATCAGAAGTATTAGGCAAAGCCTTTTTCCCCACTTACAACATGAATATAAAGGAATATAAACCAAAAAAAATATATCAAGTTCTTTCTAAGCATACCTTGTAACATCACAGTCAAGCCTGATAACTTTTGGAAAGTTGACTTAAATTTGACTAAAGGAAGAAAAAAAAGGGTTTTTTGAAAAGAGAGGCTTGCTTAAAATTCACCTACCAAGGATATTCTGTTTCTTTAGATGTTACAAGTGCAACACAGTAATAAATAATACAGATTGAACTAATGTTTAAGCAGGCTGAAAAGCATTAAAGGAATCTGTTCTGGGCTTTCTGCCAATAGCATTCAATGGTAGAGGGAAGGGGAAGAAGAGAACCAGAAAAGGTGTTGGTGCTACATTTCTGGAATAAAGAGTCTAGATATAAGAAAAGATCAAATAAGAAGGAAAGAAACTAGAGGAGAAGACTTCAAAACTAGCAGAGGACAGGTTCTGACTTTTTGGTGAACTGGATAAGTTACGGAAGAAAAGGTTAATTTATTTAACAAAACACTCAGGTATTCATGTCTGCTGGCCCCCATGTCTACCGGAAAATAAAATCAATTTCTGATGAGAGTTTAACATAACCTTTTCATCATTAAAAGGTGGTATTTCATCTTCTTGTTTGCCTATTTAGCAGCTCAGGATCACTCACTTCATCTTAACTATCCATTCCCATTAACGCCTGGTCTGTGGTTACGTGGTTTCCATAAGTAATTAGCTGACCTTTAGTTCAAGAACAGCAGTGCAGCAGAGCAACAAGAACATTTATTAAAAAAACAATGCATGTAATTGAGAGCTTTAATTGGAAAACAAAGTTGTATGTATGTATCCTAAAGAAGGGTAGGATGGCCCTAAAGTCCTTTCCGTCTCAGAGCAGACTCAATCTATTCCTAAGAGGGTATGGGGGAACAGCTTTGTCCCTGACATACAGTACAGAAAAGTAAAATTGTTAGAATAATTTTGGTTTTGGAGTCCTTTTCACCTTTGCCATGACCCTTCCTTTAGTCCCTCTTTCCAAGATCAATGTGAATTAAAAACAAGTACCACCATGTTGACTTGCAGAAGGTCACCGCACCCAGGGAATACACTACTCTCAGTATACAAAGCAATCACCCTCACAAATGCTCATCTAAGGCCAAAGTCATGTATTATTTAGATACAAAATGGTGATTAAAAACAATTACCTAAAATTAAGAAGACTGATTCCTAAAATACTACTCCAGGCATGAAAAATAGCTCATGCATCTGGACAAAAACCATATGGTCTGAGCCGAGAATAAACTGGCAGCCTTTAATACATATTCTCTGTTGAAAGTGGCATCTGTGGTATCCTCTGTGTGTGTGTGTGTGTGTGTGTGTGTGTGTGTATACACAGGCTTTTGTCATGCACAAGCCTGACATTATGTATTTCTGGGAACCAGTTAACACCAGCAACCACTCTAGTGCCTCTAAACCCTTCTAGAATTGCTTCCCAATATTTTACTGCAATCATTTCTTCCTTACTTCAGGGAGAAAAAAAAACAAAAAAACCCAATTTAATTTTTGTGTGGTTCAAGTTAGAGAGAAGCATGCTATTGTCAAACTAGTTTTCCTCACTGACTCAGAAAGCTCATCCCATAGATTGAGCACTTACCTTCAGGTGGTGATGCTCCCCACAAAAAAAAGCCCTTCTTATTGTAGAGGGAAACCTGGACTGTTGCTTTGCAGACCTTCTTTCTAAGGAAACAGCATTCTTTATTTATTTTCTGCATTTTGTGTATATGTATATACATATATATATTTATTTTTAGAAGTTAAAATGCAAATTTATTGCCTATGCTGGGCAATCAGTTGTTCCCAAAATTTCTCTACGTAAATTCACATACCTCACTTGGTCCTTTGGAATTCTAATTATGTAGAGGAAACTGTGGCTGTAGAGGCTGCAACTCCTTTCAAGAAAAGAAAGGACAAAATTCTTCTGATGTCCAAAGTAAGTTTATGTGTAGTATTGACAAATCTCATGGCATTTATTACATAGAATCATAGGGTCATTTAAGTTGGAAAAGGTCCTTAAGATCATACAGTCCAACCATAAATCTAACATTATCAAGCCCACCACTAAACCATTTCCCTAAGTAACACATCTACACATCTTTTAAATACCTTCAGGGATGGCAACACACTTTCCTGGGTCAGCCTGTTCCAATGCTTCAAAACCCTTTCTGTGAACATGTTATATAACATTTGTTTTATATATTCTTTAAAAAGTTAGATCCTGAGATGGATCAGAATAAGAATACTTCCTAGAATCAGAGAAAATTTAAGTATAAACTATAACTATTCAAAGCACAAAGACAAACCCCACCCATTTCTTCAGTTCATTGTTTTAAAATCATAATTTTCAATTAACTTCTTAACCAAGAAGGTAAAATGGGAGAGTAACTTTTAGCTAATTGACACAATTTCTAAGGGCTTGGAACTAACATCTGAATAGCTCCTGTGTTCCAAAATACTTCTGAATTTAAGATTGGTAGAGATAGTGTGGAGATGGTTTATCTGCATGTAACAACTGTGCACTAAGAACAACAGTTCTTGGCAAGTAATAGTTTTGTTCTCGGTGCAGAGGTCTTGTGTTATCTACAGCTCAATCTATGTCCTCAGTGAAATTACACAGAATTTAGGACAGTCTCCTTTTTTAATGAAAATCTTTAACATTTAAGAAAGCTCGATGGCATTGTCATTGCAAACAAAACCCAACACATAAATTATACGTGGCCTGATTTCAGCCACAAAAGCCAAAGCACAATTAATGCAGCTGGCCAACAGCTCAGAATGATGCTTCCAGAAACTAAGGCAGGGTCTGTTTCATAGATGGCGACCCTCTGTGATTTATAATTGAATACAATATTGCATAGAGGGTCTATATACTATGTGCTGCACATTCAATGCTATGTAATAACTACATATCATTATTGATTACTTGCCCATGTTGAGCAAAGGGATTAATGCTGAAACTCCCAGTGGCAAACACCAAGTCACAGCACTTATCAATGAAGTGCAGAGGTCTCAGCAAGAAGTGTAGGAGAATTATACTTCTGCCATGCTGTAAATAAAAAGCTAGGGATTTTAGCGCATTCTTACCAATAAAAATGGGATTTATTATAGTAGTCTCTAAAACAGACCAAAATCTATTGCATTTGATGTTGTTTTCAAACAAAAAGGCAGTAGCTTCCCAAATATAAATCTTGGTTCCAACCTACCATCCTAATGACCTGCATTCAGATTTATTCACTGCTTCTACAAAACAACTTCATTCAGTCATATTTGCAGTCAAAAAACATACATAAAGGTTTTTAAAAGTGATGTTTGCTTCACTTAATTCAGTCCTAATATTCACATGTTCTACAGTATCTTTTTTGTCATAAAATGAAAGTCCTACTTTGGACTGCAGCGGAATTCAACTTCTTGGGAAACTTTTCCATTGCACACTTGCTATTTCATATCATAATATGAATTCTGTCTTTGAAGAAAACTGCATACACATCAAGTCCCTAAACAGTTCCTTTAGGCAGAAAAGAAGATGGAGGTTGCATTGCAACTTTAAGATTTGTTATCAAAAGTTACACTAAATAAAAAGGGAAGAGATACACTCTTTATACTTTCTAGTAACAACACAGCTTCCTCTTCCCAAGAAAGCAAAGTTGAGAAAAAAATTAATTAATTCTTACAAGGATGCTGGTGAGCAACATAACAGCTGCCAGAAGTCAGTATCTTCTTGAAGAATTTTTTTAAATTTTACTATATTGCAAGGGTTCAAAGAAAAAGCTTTTCTGAAAAAAAAAAAAAAAAAAAAAAAAAAAAAAAAAGAAAAAGAAAAAGAAAAATTATTTCATTAGGTCACCTTTTACTCCAAAACCTCAGTGAATAACCTTCAGGGTAAGGAAAGAACTGTATGAACCATAGCACAGCAGACATGTGAAATAAAATGCTGATTTCTCTTACAAAGACAAGAGTCCACTTCCAGGCATCTTGATGAAGAAGTGAAACAAAAACACTACAGAATCTGTAATAACTTCCTTGTGTTGTAAAATACAGATTCATTCATTGTCTCTGAGGAGCCATGCTTGGACAGTCAGACTAGAAAGAAGAAAAGGAAAATTTAACAACTAGTAATGCCATAGTTAAATGCCCAAAATAGCTCTTGCAAAATTAGAAATCATATTTCTGAAATACTTCACAGTAGCTTACTTTTAGAACTGATTTTCCGCTTTTTAAAACGGTAAATAACGTTCAGTTTTAACTTTGGATATTGGTGTACCCTTAAACCCAGCTGTGCTGCATTCTCTCTGGCACACACTCCAGCGTCTGCAAGCCTCAAGCAACACCTACTTGCCAGTGACATGGAGATCATGTTCCATAATGGGATGTTACGTAGCTCTGTGTGCACTTGCTGATGCAGCCACGCCGAGCAGCTCTGGAGGAGCCAGGACAGGGACGTCAGTGCCCGCCACACTCCAGATCTGGCTGGCTTCATGCAGAGCCGTTTGGCTACACACAGCTTCTTGGCTTCTCAAACATCTCTAGGAGTCTGCTTTCCCATTATCCTGCATAGAGGGGCTAGATGCCATGTCCAGGCAGGAACAGCAGCAACAACCTGTCAGAGAGCTGTGGATGTCCTCTCTGCAGCAGAGCCCAGGCCGGCTGTGAGCAACTCAGTCTCAAGCTGGTGAAGAGCAGCTGCTCATTCACAGTGTGGGGTCAGACAGTCAGTGCACAGGTCTATTGGGCAGTAAACTCAGCAGGCCAAGGGCTTGTGTCAGCTGAAGGTGTGAGTGCCAGTTCTTGAACTTGTCAGCATGAACACTTCCCTTTTAATTTCCTTTGCTCAGCCATGTGATGAGCTTATCTCAGCTCAAGTGCTCAGTACTGTTCAAGTGGGAAAGGCTGTATCTCAGCAGAGCACCTGGCCTGCCTACCTGCTGTTGGCTGAGAGTGCTAAAAAGGGAAAATTTTTGACTTCTTTCCCCCCCTGCCTCCTCTCTTTGTGTTTGGTTACCGAATATTAAACCCACTGTGCAAGGATGTAGCTGCTCATCTGCCATAATTTGAGTAAGACTACCAAGGATGGCTCCCAAAAGCCTGGGCAATTCACCTGCCCCTCCACATCCTTGCTTCTCCTCAAACATATTCCTTCAAAAATGTTAATCACAGGCTCGCTGTCACAGCTTTTGTCCAAAGGTAGGCAACTTGCATAGACACCAGAAAAAATGAAAGTAGGTAATCATGCCTTTCATATGTAAAGTTTCAAACAGCAAACAAAGAAAGAACTCTAATTATAAATTTCTTCAGGCAACCCTCTTTGTCATTCCAAAAAACTGATGTCAATTAGCATTAAATACTCCAAAGAAACTCCTCTTTAATAACATTCTTTAATAACATAAACACAATTTTGTCACCTTTCAAAGAAGAATTTTGTTAGAAATGTGTCAGTAGTGAAGGCATTTAAGCACAATATAAGCACAATATTGTTATTCCAGAACAATACATATGTTGTATTGCAAATTCTATATGTTAAATCTGCTTCTCTTGAGGGCAGCATTTGAAGATAAAGAGCTATTGAATTTTTTTTTTAGCTGACCTCATTTTGATTACAGAATTGACAATAAACTTTTAATATTTATTATGATAATTTCTGTTGTCTGCATTTTAACTACTATCAAGTGTTAAGGTAACAGGATAGATGCTTTGTTATACATATAAATCAAATTCCAAAACTAAAAAACAAAGTCAGTGGGATATTGTCTAGAAAATGTAATCAAATAATACTCACTATCTTCTCTTAAATTTTCCAAGAGGCTGAACAAGTCATGTTATGAAAGTGCAGTGCTAATTTACGCTGCCCATACCTGTTTTTTCCCATCTGAATTCCTCTGCCTAGATCTCAGAGTGCATCCATAGCAGTTCCCACCTCCCTTTGGGTGTCAAAAGTAGCCACTAAAGAGTAAAAGTAACCACTAAAGAGCAAAAGGCCATGTCACCATCTTCCCAGTGTCTTCATCTAAGCTTGGGCCTTGTCTGACAGCATCTGAGTAACTTTCTGTAGCATTCAACATGGGGCACATACATTACTTTGAAGTGGACACATTAGCTCATTAAAAATACCTCCTTAAAACATGACATGTATGACATGAATTAAATACCACGATGAGTGAAATGAGTTTAAATGTCATTTTTTCTGAATAGGTAACTACTATTTCTGATCCCCGGGTTCTTGATAATTACTATTGACTATTTGGCATTCTGTTGCTATTGTGCAGTAGCACAAAGAACTGTTTCCCACTTAAATTCTGTAAATTTGTGCATACAGAGGGTTTTTTGCTAATTGTACCACTTACCAAAGGGACCCCTGGCAACCTGGGCAACGCTCCACCTTTCTAATCTGAAAGCTTTTGCTCCACAGTTGGAGGGAGTTCCTCCCAGCTCATTAACTCCAAAACGAAGTTAAGGGCATCCTCATTTACGGGGTAAATCCTACATAACAAAACACTCCTCTAAAGTTATGACATTTTACACAGTACATTAAAAATAATGAGAATAATACATAGAGAGCTTTGCCATTTTTTAACGAATCCTTACTGATTTATATCCTAAGGACAGTAAACCTGTCAAAGACAATTCTAAAGTAAATTTGACAGTGTCACCCTTGCTAATGCAATCAGATACTCCTCTGCTACTTATTAAAAGGAAGTTAAACTGGAAGAAAACGTATCTGGTTTCAAAGGCATAGGCCTCAGGCATAGGCATCACTCATCTCTGCAGCATTTTGTTATCCCACCTTTAATGCCAAGGTCTCCTGCTACCAGGGCATTATAAGCATTTCCATCACATTTGGAGAAGGAAGAGAGGAAAAAAAAAAAGCCAGATGAAGTATATTTAGCTTCTTGGGGTTTTTAAAGACAGAATTAACACGTGTTTCAAACTCTCCTTCCACCAGAGATTGCATTTGTACATATTCAGAAATTAGTCTAACTTACATTTCAAATTTTTACAATGTGTGAAGAACTTTTAATGATGGCTTAATTGGGTAATTGGGGAACGCAGCAGGTATGAGCAACTGTTATGGCATTATGTATGAAAAAAAGCCATGTCATTCCCCAGAATAGTTTCCTGCCTAGATGTATATACATTCCTGAATTTCCATCTAAATGGTAAACTAAATGTGCTAAGTGCACAAAAATATCAAACCAAAAATCTTTAATAATTTGCTTTTTTCCCAGAGATTTGTGTCAAAAGTTGTCTTATGCACACTCTAGTGTGGTTTTTAAAAATTGTTTCCTTTTTCGACATTAAGGGACTTCATGTTTAACTGCAACCAGAAGAAAATAATTTTTTATGCAATTACCAAACAACATGCAAGGGAGAGACCCAAAAACCCATCTCCCTTTAAGCAAATGGTGATTTTGCTTTGTCTCTGATAACAGTGGCATTAAAGTTGTCATGGATTGACCAGCACATGATCGTACAACTGTTTTACACGGGGCATCAGGGAGAGTTAGTCAGCTATGTCCATAAATGTCATTTATCATCTATAATTGCCCTGTTACTTTCCAGGATGAAATAGCTAATATTGCAATTGAGCTTGAAAACATCAGTTTTCTAGATTGTGATCTGTTTTAAAAAGAAGATTTTTCAAGAAGGCAAGCAATCTATGTGAAAGCAGTTGTGGATTACATAACGAAAGAATAGAAAGGATTATATGTAATATAAATGAGCAGCCAGGTATTTTTGTCATGGAACTGAAGTTGTGTGGTATGTTTGCATTTAGTCTTCTCTATATAAATATGATCTACAGAGCCACATGTACACCAAACTTTAACCATGTTCCTCTAACTATTGCTTAGAAAAGTGTGAATGCCAGTGAACAACAGAATTTCACTAAATGCAATTAAAACTACAATGGACATAAAATCAAACTTTTATAAACATTTTTTAAAGTTACTTTAAGCTAAAAATGGTTTTATTGAAATACATTTGACATCTGAAATAGGAATCGGTATTTAAAACTAAGTAAATCTTAAAATCCTGCTCTTTTCATGCAGCTGAGTAATAACTTTAATGACATTATAAAGCTTAAATTATTTTGGTAAAACCTCATAAATATGGAAGTCTAATCATCTTTTCATGGATAACAAAAAAAAGAAGAAAATACAAATACTCCATAATTTTAAATACAAGTTTAATTCTACAGGGCCTAGTTAAGAGCTACACATTACCATGCAGTTATTTCTATGTGGGAAAAATACAAAAATTTGACTGGTATTTTTGCCTTGCTTTGTTTAACACCATCTCTAACTGTACCAGTTTGCCTCCCTCCTGACCTTGGCACAGCTTTCTTTATTTTCATCTCCTTCAGACCTCTTTCTACGCATTTGAAATGATTCTTGTTGCTCAACAAAATCTGGGGACTAATATAAGATGTTCGATGCAGGAATAGAGGAAAGATGCTTTTCTCCAGGGTAGTAATAAACCAGGTTTTCATTATGGCATTTTTTCTTATAAAGGGGAAAGAAATTGGTTTTACTAAATTTAATCTTCACCCACTCATTTTTTTTATTCCAGATTTTCTATAACCCTCACTAAACCTAATCTCAGTAACGAATTAGCAAGTACCATCCTCTGAAAGCACATGTTAAACTAGCCAGGCAAGAGGATTGGAGATTAGCAGACCTTATTTAAATAAGCAACACAGTATTATCTGTTTACCAGACCCTGCACAGTAAATTCACTGGATTAAAACCACCTGACAACAGATAAGGCAGCTGATCCTCGTGCTGCTCGTGTGCTTCAACTGCGTTACTTAAGAAGCATCCAAATAAACCTTTCCTGTTATGTGAAGTATCCCCCAAAGTAGGGGTACTGCAAGTTTCAGGAGTATATTTATTAAATCAAAATCCTAGAAACACAAGGAATAGGACATCCTGTTGGTTGCTGGAACTACAAATATTCCCACTCTCCACATCAGGTGCATAGAGAACAGAAAAAACACAATGCCTCCCTTTACCAGCAAACCTCCACATTTGCAACACAGGGATCCTACTGCAATCCTCTCATGCTGAGGGTTGGTCTTGGACAGACAACACTGTGACCACTTGCTTAAATTTCACCTTAAAACTGTGCCACATGAAATATCAAAGCACTGCATCTCAAATATAGGGACTATCCTAATACTGGGAACTGGTTTAGGATTTACATCCAGCTGTCTTTGTTGAAGGCTCTGCAACCCACCGAACTTTCATTAAAAAAATTAATTGCTACTTTTAGATTTAAAAAAATAGTGAAATAACTTTAAAGATGCAATGAAAGCAATGGAGTTTAAGCATTCAAGAATTGTCAAGCAAGAGCTCAGGATTTTAAGTACTATTTCTTTCTACCCTCAGTTTTATAACCAGGCTTACAGACTGGAACTCTATGCTTTCTCTGAATCCACAGAGCCTGTTTCAACTCCTTTCTTTGTGCCCAATGAAAGATACAAGGATGTTGCCAAAGTGATTTGTTTTCCTTTGCCCTCACCTCAATCAGCAGCACATCATATTTCAACATTTTGTTCATTATTCTGCATTATTTATAATATATACTGGATTAATTATTATATAATAATGGATGTATTTCTGACCAATAATTTGTGTTTGGTTTTTAAAATTTCACTATACATCACTTCAGTGAACTGATTTGGAAGCCACAAGCCTCATCATAGCACATTTTTACAGGTCTCTGTTTCCTAAATTACTGTATCACATATAAGAGTAGGACAGAACATGATGTCCAGGGATGTTTACAGACACTTTCCAGGAGTTTGCAGGGAAATAATTAACAATAAATCCTAAGCCTTCACTTCCCTGCAAACTTTTTATATCATTTTTAGGAGACGTGGTAAAGCCCATTCTGGTTTTTGTCAAGATGTGTGAATTCTTATGCAGGGTTTGGTTTGTGGATGAGCTCCTGCCTCAAGCAACACTCTGTCCCTCTGTACTGGGTTTGTGTGGCCAGGTTTTGGTAGTGGAGGAGCTACAGGGGTGGCTTCTGTGAGAAGCTGCCAGAAGCTTCCCCCATGTATGGTCAAGCCAATGCCAGCTGGCTCCAGGACAGACCTGCCACCACCAAGGCCGAGCCAATGAGGAATGATGGTAACACCTCTGTGATAACACATTTAAGGAGGGAAAAAAATGTTATTGTGCAAATGAAAATTGCAGCCAGAGAAGGGCAGAGTGAGAACATGTGAACAACTCTGCAGACACCGAGGTCAGTGGAGGAGGGGCAGGAGGTTCTCCAGGCACCCGAGCTGAGGTTCCCCTGCAGCCTGTGGTGGAGACCATGGTGAGGCAGCTGTGCCCATAGAGGACCATGGGAGTGCAGGGATTCACCTGCAGCCCATGGAGGAGCCCACAACAGAGCGGGTGGATGCTCGAAGGAGGCTGTGACCTAGTTTGTGGAAGGCCCATGCTGGAGCAGGTGCCTGGCAGGGATCTGCTGACCCATAAAGAGAGAGGCCCACGTTGGAGCAAGTTTTCCTGGTAGGACCTGTGGCCCAGTGGGGGGCCACACTGGAGCAGCCTGTGCCTGATGGGCTGCACCCCATGGAAAAATGACCCACACTGCAGCAGTTTGTGAAGAACTGTTACCCATGGGATGGACTCTTGTTGGAGAAGTTCATGGAGAACTGTCTCCCATGGGATGGACCCCATGCTGGAGCAGGGGAAGGACTCCTCTCCCTGAGCAGTGGCAGAAACAACTTGTGATGAACTGACCATAACCCCCATTCCCCATCTCCCTGCACTGCTGAGTGGGGAGGAGATAGAACTTGGGAAGGAGGGATTGGTGGGGGGAGGTGTTTTAGGATTTATTTTACTTCTCATTACCCTGCTCTGATTCTGTTAATAATAAATTTAATTAATACCCCCATTTTGAATCTGTTTTGCCTGTGATGGTAATCGGTGAGTGATCTATCCCAGACCTTAGCTCATGAACCCTACATTATATTTTCTCTCCTCTACCCAGTTGCAGAGGGGAATGAGAGAGTGACTTTGGTGGGTACCTGGCATCCAGCCAGGGTCAACCCACTACACCCTCACAGTCTGACCCCAGATGCTCTGAGCTAGGCACAGTCAGAGGACATGATTCATTTAAAAAGAAAAAAAAAAAAAAAGAAAAAGGCAAAACCCCCACACTACCCCCTTGCTGATTTTCTCACTAAATAAGCCCTTTCAATTGAAGCAGGATAAATTCAAGCAAAATATTACTGAAGTCTCTTTCCCTTCAGAAAATCGCAAAAATGTCAGGTTATTTATTAAATTCAGGTACCATCCCTAGACTGGTGGCCAACATTTGGTAGCATTTTTAAGATAGTTCTCAAACTAACTGTAAGAACAAGCAATCCTATTAATTACTAGCAGGTAATTCTCAAGAATATCTGAGTGAAATGAGATCACTTTGCAAACTTACTTACTTATAAACATTTTGTCTTATTTGAGATCAACATGTACTCAGTATCCACATCCACTCCAGAAACAACAAAAGCAACCGAAAATTTCAGCAAAGAATATCCTAGACACCCTAATTCTTTCAAAAGCTTCCCTCAAGGAAAAGAAGTGCACCACATCAAGTTCACTAGGGAGAACAGGCTTTTCTCATACCAGGTAATTTCTCAAATAGCCTCTCCATGTGTACTGTGTTCAAGCTTCACTTAGTTATGGGAGGGAGGCTTTAAAATGCACTTACTTGAAATTTTAGTACTTTGGCTGAGAAGTTTTGCAGATAAAAATCACAGAATGGTTTGGGTTGGAAGGGATCTTAAAGATCAGCCAGTTCCAAGACCCCTGCCATGAGCTGGGACACCTTCAACTGATTGAAGACCAGTTGCTCAGGACCACATTCAACCTGGCCTTGAACACTTCCAGGGATGAGGAATCCACAGCTCTGGGCAAGCTGTTCCAGTGCTTCACTACCCTCACAGTAAAGAAGTTTTTTCTCTTATCTAATCTAAACCTGTCCTCTTTCAGTTCAAGGCCGGCCCCTTGTCCTAGCACTGCATATCCTTGTAAAAAGTCCCTCTAACCTTCTTGTTGGTTCCTTTTAGGTACTGTTCTGAAACACTAATAAGGGTTAAAATGTTGGTTAATTTGATTTTCTTCCTTAAATAAAGGAAATCAGAGTCAGTCACATATGGAAGACAAGAAGAAAAAAAAACAAGACACCGAAATCAGGATTAACAAGTAAATATAACCCAGCCCTGAGAGCTATGTTTTTGGATCAAGTGGATAACTTGTTAGTATTTTATAAATGGAGGATGAACTAAATTCACCATTATCAAAAATTAATGAGATACTGTATTAGAATTTGAGCTTAAAGAAAACTTTAAAGTCTTAAAGTTTTCTTTCACAAGGCACACTAGTCACTTGTGCTACTTCACATCATAATGCTGAGGAGAACTGTATATCAAGAGTGAAATACATTGAATTCTGGCAAAATATCAAAATACTAAAAGAAAGACAGCAAGTAGCCAAAGACCAAAAAAAAAAGATTTTTCAAATGTATTCTCTACCATATGAAAATTCTTGATTTCTCCATTGTTTTCCAGCATAAAACGCTCTCAGGTGCATGGACTCAGGTCACCATCAAAATCTTTAAACTCATTGATGCTGTAGCTTTAAATAGCACATAAAGCTCAAAACTTCCAAGAAGTGGCTGAGATTTGATGCTATATCCTGACAATATTTAATCCTTTGCATAATATTTTATGCATTGAAACTGCTTGGTAAGAGAATAAGAAGAGCTTGGAGACAGTAACATCATTATTTTAGAATAATACTGCATTTTGCCATGAATGAATTCCTGTAGGGTTAGGAATGAGGATCTGTAGTAATAAAGGAAAAGTCAGATATAAGGATGTGAAGGTAGCTCACTGACCTACCATATGTATATTATTTTGCCTCTGCAATTATACGCATTGCACTGTAAAACAACCATTATTTTATCATATTTTATAGCAGGGGTGTGTGCATCACTTGCAATGCAAAAAATTACTTGGGTCATATCTAGAAGAATATATCATTCACTAATTTCAAGTCCTTGTTGGAGCCATTGTGTTGAACTGATACACTGTTTGCATGGCATGGTGCTCTTATTCCAAGAATAATGAAGCAGGGAAGGTACAAAATGTGTGTGTATGTGTAAACAATTATAACAGTGTGGCTTAAATGTGTAGCTTTGGCTTCATGCACAACCCTGGCATGCAGAGAAAGTATTTTTCAATAACTCATCCTTACTGTATAGAATCTAACTAATTAAGAGTCAATTTGATTCAATTACGGCATCAAGCCAAGTTCCCAGCAGACAGAGATGAGCTGATAAGGCCTTTTGAAAGCACAAAATCTAGACTGCAATTATGCTCTACAAGACTCCTCTTCACAGAGCTGAGCTTCCCAGAGGAGGTTTCAGCAAAGAGCTTTAGCACATGGCCCCAACCCCGTACAACATGCAGGTATTAAAGGTGTAACTTTGTCATCTCAAGAGTTAAGGAAGGAGAGCAGGAAAACTCAGTAATATAAAGACAAACCCAGTTATGAATAATATTGAAATGTAAGAGGTAAACTTCCTCTTTTTGGAAAACCATTCACCATGTGATCTGCAGCCAAAGGTTAGACACTTTTGAGCACCTGGGCTGTAGCTGTTTTTAGGTATTGTTTCCAATCATTCTTCATCACCATCACAAACTGCTGCACACATAGGGCTCACTTCTGCTGCTTCTTTGCCAGACATTTCATCAGTATTAGCAACTCCAGAATACTGCAAATATCTAGAGTCACTAATTATTTGTGAGACATTAGAGAACAACTACATTTTATTTTTTTCCCATTACTGAGATTGCTTTAAAGAACAGCATTTCAATAATATGCTTTCACACTGATTTACATCGCTGACTGGTTGCATAAATTACATTGCACATGGAGACTCAGGTGCCTCTAACATTTTGTATTCCATTATTTGGAGTAGGCAAGCAATAAATGTGTTTTAATTAGAACCAGAAACAGATACTTGATACGACCCAGTAATCCCTTTCCCAACAATACTGGGTACCCGTGCTATGCATTTAGATACAGGCTTCTCTGGAGTTCAGAGATGAACATGGAAGCTGCAGACAAAATTAGTATTTCCTTCTGCTGAGCTGCACTCACTGAGATATTGAAACAGAAAAATCATCTTATGTAATAAGTTGCCTCTCTGACCTCTGTCCTCCCCAGCTAACAAAGGACTGGGGGGCAGACACCAGTTCTTTTGGTTACTCAGATTTATCGATGCTGCTCAGAGATGGCAAACTATGTATTGTTGGAAAAGTTTACAAAGGCAGTATTTGATTTAAAGATGTTTCTGGTACTGAAACTTTACCAGCCCATCTTTCATTCTTGAGGAGTTTAAGGAAAAAAAGCAGCTCTCAGTATCTGCTGCATCCTGACCTCATCAGCCTGACAGGAGCCCTCAGTCTGCCACACAGATTCAATGACTGCTCAGCTGACAATCCCCTTTTGCTAACAGTTAAGATAAAGTGTCTCCTTATTATTTTTCAGTTTTAAACATATTTAGTCTGTATCAAATATCTTTGTTCCTAAGTGCTGCCAGTCATGTGCAAAACACAGGATTCCTGGGAGAAGCTTCTCTGCAGTGTCTTCCTACTCTGGGAATTGTTTTCTACTCTTGGTTTTCTGCTGCAAAAGCTACTTATTTCTTAGGGATTGGGCACATCAATAAATACAGCCAGGATAAATTCACCTGATAACAATGCAAAAACTATACAAATTATCATTCAGAATGCAGCAGGACATGGAAATGAGGCAACAGATTCCCAGGTTACCTGACACAAAATTTGGGGCAAAGAATTTCTTCCACACTGAGGATGGTGTCACTTAACACTGGATCCATCTTGGATCCAGTGAAATGGATCCTTTGAAATGCCTGTGTGCCCATTTTCAGCACCTTCAAGCACAACAGGAAAAAAGAAGTCATTCTCATTAAGGAGATACAATTAAAGGATAATTAAAGTGTACAACTCAATGATTTTTTTTCACTAAATTCTCACTGCAATAATCATCATAGGTGGTGTGCAGAATCAGTCCTATTAGTACTAGAAAAGATTCCTTATTTACCCTTATATTAAAGATGTGTACAACATGACTACATGTGCTTACTGATACAAATTGAGATACAAATCAGTATATTAAAAATACCAGCAAATTGTCAAGTCCTCAAAAAGCAATCACTGAAAGAAGGAGAAACCCTTACAATCACCATGCCAACTAAACCTAACCACTAAGTGCCACATCTAGTAATTTCTTGAACACTTTCCAGGAATGATGACTCCACCACCTCCCTGGGCAGCCTGTTCCAATGCTTGACAACCCTTTCCATGAAGAAATTTTTTCTGAAGTACAGCCTGAACCTCCCATGGTGCAGCTTGAGGCCATGTCCTCTTGTCCTGTCGCTAGTTTTCTGGAAGAAAAGGCTGACCCAAACCTTGCTACAACCTCCTTTCAGGTAGTTGTAGAGAGTGATAAGGCCTCCCCACTCCTGCAGCCATTTAAACTCTCATGGACCTACTAGGAGGGATTAAAAAAACCTTACAGCTGAGGCATTATCATTGTCATCTGATAAGACCTATCCTAGATATCAAAGGCGGCCCCAGAGAGACCAATAAATATAGTTATTGTTCATCACATGAAAAAAGCCCTCAAGTCTGATTTGAGCTTTGCTGAGATGCCTGAAGAGGCATCAGTCAGCAAAGGTGACTAAGCACTGACCCCAAAGCCTTATACCATCCTAGCACAGTACTGAGTCCAACCCAATTGGCCCTGATGAGTAGCTCAGTCTAGTAGCCATTTACACCACAGCCTCCTAAAGACTCACACAACTGGCTTGGAAAGTCAACATGCAAAACCCCCTCTTTTTTGGTAAGAAAAGCACAATCTCAATTGTTTCTTTGGTCATTTTGCATCTCTGCCTTCAATCTGTCTTGTTGAATTGGGAAAGCAGGATGCCAGAGCATGGCTTATGAAGCAGAATCAAAAACAGGCTGCCTGCCTGAACCATGCTGGGGGGTTAATGAGTGACAACCACAACGATCATAAAATAAAACGAGACGCTGCAGACTTCAATGGGCATTGCATCCATCAAGGGAACAATTTTGGAAGGAAGGAAGAAGTAAAACTGCTCCTACAGGCTCTCTCTCTTCCCTTACTGTGAAGCTAGTACAGCAAAACCTAGAGGTCCGAAATATATTCCATATATTCCACTTTGTTACAGAAAAGGCTCTTTGGTATTTCTGTAAACAGTAGGTGAGAACATAGGTCCAGGTTCTTCTCAGCATCTTTTATTTTATTTTTACATCCTTCTAAATATTTCCAAAACCATCACAAAACCCACTTTGCAAGTTGTGCTAGAAATTGCACTTATGTAGGAGCCCCAGGGGCATGGGTTCACTTTACAGAGGGGGATTACAATAGACAGAGGAACAGGAGCTGATCAGCTTGATCATGGGAAAAGAAGGGATGCTGGAAAGCAAGATAAAATGTGCTCAAAAGCAATGCATCTGGGACCTTCCCTAGGCATAAAACAGGAATTAAATGTATTCTGAACTTATCTTTCCAAGCACGAGTATTTTAAGTAGGAAATAATAGAAAAAAAATGTTGACTGACCTCTCATTGATATGCAAAATCTTTCTGCCTTTTCTGCCTCCTCAGATTGGAGGATAAACAACAGTGCATCAAGAGAAGCAACAATTCTCCCAGTCTGAGATCCTATTCACCCTCAAAGGTACTAGAACTGGCACAGGGGAAGAAACAAGTGAAACCACATAACGCAGAGCACAGTCTGAACACCGATGCAGAAAACAGCTAACAATTTTCAAAGTCGAAGTTAGGAGACCGTAGCCAAAACTTCTGGGCTAATGTGAAAACCTTTTTCCTAAACCATGTTCAACGTAATCAGTTCCAGTTTCAATGTCTGCACTTTTATTCTTGCAAGAATGCACTGTGCTGTCCTTCAAGATGGTTTTCTTATCAGTATATTCCATGGACTTGTCAACAGCACTCTTAGGTAGAAACATTAGTGTGAACCTAAGCACTCAGATCATTTTTCTTTATGGATTTTAATCAATAATGCATTCTATTTCACTGTAATTATTTGTAGGAACATTCTGGCAAGCTCAATATACTTTCACCAATGGAGCATAATGGAAAAAATACAATTTGTCTCACCATCAGAAATATTTCCAATCAGTTTTTACAGCAGAACAATGTGGATTTTCCCAAAACAGGGATGGGGAAATGGAAATCTAGTCATAAAAAGTTTAGTTAGATGTGTTAAAAATATACTTATATTAAACTAACTGAACATAAAAGAGTTTCTCATGTCCCTCCTCCCACCTGAAACGCAGAGGCAGTTTTGCAGCAGGCAGACAACTTGATGGTTGCAGTGGACACCTGAGCATATGAAGTCCACTGGTTATATTCCAATAATTTTCCTAAAACTTAAACTTTTCATTCTTATTCTTTTTAATCCATAATAAATATTAAACATCCCCATTGTTCCAGCCTCCCTCCCCTTCCATCAAGTCCTCCTCACAAATTAGCATATCATAAGCCATTCTAGTAGGTTCAGGGGGTTTTGTTCAGGTTCCCTTTTTAAAAACATTTATTGACTTCTTTGAAACTCTCCACACTGGTCGGGAGTTCTTTGGCTGGTCAGGGCATCACAAGGTTGTTGCCCAAACTGCTCCACTTCCTGGAACACACCCACGAATGTTGTTCCCCAGCTGATTGCTCTGTGTGCCTGCTTCAGGAACAGCAAACCTCAGCATTGTGAGACCATGACAAAACATTCCAAAGCACACAATAATCAACTCCCCACAGAGAGAAATATTCCACCTGACTGCCGTTTTGAAGTATTATCCTGAAATGATAGCTTTTAGAATGTGAATGTGTTTTAGGATTAAAAACGAATGTGTTTGCTCTTTACATTCCTATCTTGTGTCCTCCTAACCCCAAAGAAACAAAGAAAAGCATTTAGAGAAAACTTATTTGCAGCTATCACAAGCCTTTTATTTCCCTGTAGATAAAAAACAAAAATCCATTGTATAACAAATGGTGTCTGACTTCAGAGAAGCCAGAGCATCTCAAAGAAACAAATTCTCAAGCTGGAATGAAAGACATATTCATAACCTAATTAAAACTGCACAAGCAAAGGCAATCTCCTCCCTTAAAAGAGCACTTGTACACATGGATGATCATACTCTGGTTTCATTCAAAAGGCACACAGCTATTTTTGCAGGCAGATATTTGTCAGTCATAAGGAGTAGTTTACGGTATTTGTAAGCATTGAAATTATCTCAGGAAAATCCACCTCCTGCCTTTACGCCCGTAACACATATATTGGTGCTGCCAAAATCACAGCAGTGTAGCTTGACAAATGCTCTAAAGACAGCCCAGAGCCTGAGGCTTCCATTAAGGCAGCAAAGACAGTGCTGGTACCAGCACACAGCTGTGTAAGCTGCAGTGACAAGGGGCACCAGGCACCCCAGTCCAGTGGCTGCTCGTTCCCCTGGCAGGTTCTCTGCAAGACTGAGGGCTTTGCACAAATGTAACGCAGAGCACTGGGTTCATACACCAAAAAAAATTATCATATTGCACAGTTTTTGAACAGAGAGGCTATCTGGAGAGTGCAAATACTTACAGCAAATACACACACTCTGTAGAAACAACAATGTCAATTATGAACAAAATAATAATTTTTCTTTAAGGAAGGAAACTTCAATGAAAACCTCCTTAACCCACTGTAGCAGTTTTCGGTTTCTTAGGTTTTGCTGACACCAGGTGGCACAAAGGGAAAGAGTCTTAAAACATTAAACATCTCTGTTCCTGTTCCACCAGCCACGTCATACCTTACCCTCTCTGAGTCAAGATTTTCCGTTTCCATTACTACAAAGCCAATATACTCAAAGTTCTAGAAGAGATGCCATGGAAGTCTTTTACAGGTTCAGCCTTGACATCTACCATATGAACTGTTCACCCCCAAGTACTCCAATCTTTTTCATACAGTTGTATTAGTGCAAAAAGATTAGTAAAAAGATGTATATTCACTCTGTAGAGCCATAAGCTTTTCAACTACCCATATAAAATGAATCCCAGTTCTTAATAGGAAAAAATTTTGCCATGATACCTCAGCTGGTCCTGGTTAACATCCCCCAGATAACCTAAACATGAGGAAAAAACACTTTTTTACAGATAGCAAAGTACTCTCTTACACAAGGAGTAAATCTCCTCTCCTTGCATCATGACTGAGCCCCATACACCAGTGTTACAATATATTCATTAAATCCATAATAATTTTTTGTCAAGGAAATAAAAGGATTAACTCTAAAATATTGAGGGTATAATGTTAAATGCATAAAGAACAAAAACATATTTAGATACTGCTGACTGCAAGTATTAAAGTATTTATTAAATCAGAGGATCTCTTTGAAAAAAATTAGCATGGAAAAATAAAATATTTAAATATTTTGAGAATATATTTATAGGGAACACAAGTGCCTTCAGTAACACTAAAGTCCATTTATTCAATACATATTTTATAAGAATATTTACAGTGTATTTTTGTGTGCTTCTCAACAACACATTTCAGGCCACAAAACAGACACTTGCAATTCAGCAGTCTCACTGAGATTTCAGCAGTGTAAGGGTTTATGAGCAGCTCTAACATTATTCACAAAGCTTGTTTCAAACACCAATCTCACATTTACTTTTTCTATGTGTACACTAATTTTTCATTACCACATTTCTTGACAGGGCCTCCTGTGACATCCTGATTCATCCTCAGGACTTTGTTACAGGCAAATCCACCAAACACATGTTCCTTGTGTAAAGGCAAATGCTGCGACAGTGGCTGTGACCATGCACCCACATCACTTCCAGAGCCCCAGCATGCCTGCTCACACAGCCAGTACCCCCTGACTTGTAGTGATGAGTGTCCAGCACAGAGACGTGCTGCAGCCTGGAACACCTGACCACACACTTCTTCCTTTCTTAAAATCTCTTGGCAACGCAACCCCAGAACTGTTCCCTGGTCCATCCTGGTCTCTCTAAATACTTGGTGTTGTCATTACCAAGTACTCCTTTAACAAGTAGGTAAATGATAACACACACGAAGCATACACAGAACAGAGTTCAAAAGCCTTAAGAGAATTGCGAGAAGCCAGTTTGATAGAACGCCCTGGCAAAGGCATTTTGCTTTCCTGAATCCTTCCCCCAAAAACCCAGTGCAGGACAGGCTAGGGAACAGAGCAAGCACCACTGACTTGCTCATGGCACCCAAGTGTTTTGCCCAGAGATTCGCTGCCTCCTCCTCCCAAAATCACGTTTTCACTGACACACTTACTCTATCAATGCTGTACTGTACTGTACTGAAATTGCATCTCATCTCTGTTGAAACACTGAGTGATTCTTTTGAGCAGCATGTGATATAACTAGTAAGATTTTGAGGAAGAGCAAGAGACCTTATCATGAACAAGGCTGGCAAAGGTCCTTGCAATGCGTACCACAAGTCCAGAGCATCAACAGGAATGTGAGCTAATAGAGGTGCACAGGCACAAATAATATTGAGTCCACACCAAAATTCAGGTGTCCAGCAGCACACCCTGCTCTCAGGGGCTGTGGTGAACACAGAAGCCTGCACAGCAGGACAACAGCACACACGGAGATGTCCTGCCCTCAGTGTCTGTCCCAGCCAGTGCAAGCAGAGATATTCAGACCCCACTATGCTGTGGGCTGTCTCCAGTGCCTGGTATCTCTTACCCACCGAGGCTGTGCCGCTCTGACCTCAGTCCCATTTACATCTGTGGCTTCCTAAAATGTCCTACGCTAATACATCACGTGATGTAGTTACAAAGGAAACAGTTGTGGGGTTTCTTTTTAGTTAGGCTTGTACTTGCTCCATTAGCTCTTCCATGACGAGTGTGGAAATCCAAGGTCAGCCGGAGCTCAGCATTTCCATGATTCATTCTCTAGGACCATTGTCATCAAGTCCTCAAGCTTCAGCCTGGCTTCTCATGCCTTTGAGAGTTCAGCTTTGAGCCATCTACACCAGGGTGAACAGGAGGCTGGTTTTCATAGGACTGGGACATGGTTTATTTAGCCTAGCAAAGTGTGAACTGGGGAGGAGACAGGGTGCTCTCTTCTTGTGGCATTGGAAATAGAAGTACTTACAATAAAACTGAGGTTGGCATGGAAAGGAACGGGTACTCTGGAATATGGAAAGGTGACCAACCTCAGGATTTCAGACAACCAGTTTATATTTTCACACCATCTGTCCTGATTCCTGCCATCCCGCTTTCACTGAGAACTAGTGAACATGCACTGAGAACCATGGGAACATGCAAAAAGCTTAGGAGGCTGTCTTTAAATTGTCACCAAATCTTTCTTGTCTGCAGAGTCCATAGTTACATGCAGCTGAGCTGACAGATAAGCATTTCTAACCAATCAGATGCAAAATCGACTGAAAAGGGGCATTTCTAGGGACATTGTGGAACTGCTCAGGATGGACTGGCAGCCAGGGAAGAGCAGACACCTTGCACTTAAAAAAAAAAAACAATCTGAAAACCTGCTCGGGGAGGTCTGGTTGCCCTTTGCTGGGCAAGTACTGAAAGGTAGAAACTCCATTAGTCAGAGCGAGGGTACTGGTCAGCAGATAGAACAGCCAGGCTGCTGGCAGAGCAGGTTTCCCCCTTTCTAAGAGTCCTGTGTTTTACTATACTGGACCATGAAGAGGTAATTCTCCTCCCCTTCCTGTTCCACAGACTCCAGCTCTCTCAGGTCCATCAATAGCACTGTCATCACTGAAAGGACTGCAGATCAACTCTAACTGCAAGCCCATAAACCCAGAAGTGACTTCATTTTTGGCTGGCTATTGAAACGTGGCTTGCAATGAACCTGAAACTCCCCTCGTTCTGTGGAAGAATATATTTTAGAAAAGTGTATTTTAGAAAAGTGCAGCAAATTATTTTGAGACTGAAACCCATCATCACGGAGCACCAGATCAGAGCAGAGAGAGGGAGCTACTGCCAACACATTCAAACAAGGATTCTCCAGGAATGAGCATTTCTGTATATCAGACCAGTTTTAATTAATTGTCCATACTAGCTTCTACAATTGGAAACTGTGAACTTATCCACTGGGTACTTACATCAATGGTCATGATATTTTCCCTTTGATTCGTTGTGTTTACACCCCAAATCAAAATAGTCCAATCATTTTTTCAAACAGCTTTGTAGAAACATCACTTACTCTGACTGTTCCATTCTTAAAATCCCATTTTTCAAACTAACATAGCCTATAGGTTCAGGATCTGAATGGAGATGTTTGAAAACACCTGCAAAACAGGTTTTTGGTGTTATAATTATTGTATTTTCTGGTTATAGCAGTCAACGAAAATTAGCAGTACATTTTCAAAGAAGTCCTAGCATAACTTCTGGTTACCAGGGGGGCTTCTTCGGGGAGTCTTCTGTTGAGAAAATATTCTTTTCCTAAAAAAATATCAGGCTGAGGAACAGAGACAGGAATTCATGTCTCCTGGTTTTCGCCTGCAGCTCACTACAAGCAGAAAAATCCATGGGATAGATACTCAGTTTCAAAGCCATGTAACTGCACTCCTAAAAGTGGCCTTTACCAAGTTTTTCTGCAAGTAGAATAGGCCAGTAGCTTTTGTTAAAACAAACAGTACTTTTAACAAAGCTGGTTGGTATTTTTTTTAATCCTGAAACTAATCACAGTGCATAAAAATACACTGAGGACAACAGGAAGCATCGGCCCCAAACATACAGCTTTCCTGAATATCTCCATTTCCTGGCCCTCCATCACCTCAGACTGTGATCACATCCCAGTTTATGGTGAGCTTATCCGCATGCCTCCCACATAAGGCAGGAGAAAGTTACTGCTTAGAGGAGACTCAGAAAGACCATGCAGTGGGTCATGCAGAGAAAGCACAGCTGAGCAGGGAGCCAAGCATCAGCTCCCTACCATCTTTGCCCAACAGCCCCTTCTTTGCCTGTTGCCTCCCCTGAGACATATTTATGACACTTCTTCTTTTCACTCTTTATTGTTCTTTGTAGTTTAGCTTCTACCAACTTACCTTTCAGAGTGCCAAGATGGGGTTTCCTTCACACTCTTATCTTCTTAAGGACAAGTTGCAAGCCAGAAGTCAAGATTTCAAAGGTGCTGGAGCAAGCAGGACACTTAAGCTAATGAGGCGGGAGTGAAGGTTGGTTGGTCCACAGCCCCAACAAACCTGAGAGGCAGGCACTCACTATCTTCCTGCCCAAATTTGCATTTTGCAGCCAAATAATTTTGCAGCCACTGATTTGAGAACAGCCCATTAGACTGCAGCCCTAAGTGAGGAAGATTCTGAAGGGAGAAGACACAACAGGTATATATATCTCCAGAGGTGAAAGAGACTTGCTTGTGACAAGGCTGTGACCACAGGCAAACTAAACTGCATATCAAGATGAGAAATTATGTAATTCTTAAAGGCAAGACTAAGTGTAACATTTCAACCTATCCTGCCTACTCATTGTTTAAATGCCAGGTGTGTAGCTTGCCAAATCTTTACTTAAGCTTGATTTTAAAAAGCCCTGTCAGGCTGCAGTTCTCAGACTCTCCTATCTTGGGTTGACTGATACTTTACAACATAAGCAGCCTACAAGAGGAAAGTTTAAACCACACACCCCCAGTGGTTGCACAGTGTAACTGTGATGTGCATTTGGATTAAAAACAACTCTCATCAGTGAGTTATCTCTACAGTCAGGTAGAGAGCTGTGAGCATCCTGGCTCTCATGGGGATCATGGTACATGGCTAGGGAAGACCGTACGGGCAAGGCAGGCCTGGAGAACAGCCATTATAAAAGGCACCACCACCTCTGAGAGAAGTCAAAGGTGCAACAACCTGCAGCCTTTCATTTCCCCTGAAGCTTCCTTGGCTTTAACACCCACAGGAGAGCAGTTTTGCAGCTGCTTCTCAGCTCTTGTTGTTGGAAGCTGCTGTTCTGCCTCTGATGGATCTGACAGAAGTCTTCACAGGACATGATGCAGCATGTCAAGCAGCTGTGTGCCATTTTGACAGACACCACAAAGTAACTAAATGACTTAGATGTGTTAGCAACAGTAAAGATTTCAGGCCAGCAATCTTCCAAACTTCCACAGGAGAAGTGGATGAGTTGGAACAGTAGATGTTCCTTGGCCTGTAACTTTAGCTCTGTCCCCCACCCTGTTACACACAGCTGTATCTCAGGGAATGCAGTACACAAACACCAACAGGCACTCAGCTAGCATCATTTGTTTAATAAAGTCTTTTCTGTCTTTAAAAAAGTTTACAGGACACATGTGTTCCACATGATAAAACTACCAGCAGCTGATCTTTCCTTGTAATAACTTAATCCATGCAGAAAGACCGGACTGCCTACCTTGGAGTTAACAGCAGCTAACAACTGACCAAAATACACACAGATCTACACACTGACATGGATACAGGTAGCACGTGACACAGTAGTATGAGAATCAATATACAAGCCTTGGAGAATTTTCAGAATTCAAGTGCAAGTTTAAGGAAAACCCCTGATTTATTTTTTTAAATGGAGCTTATGTACTGAATGTTCTGCTACAATCTGCCTACAGTCACCCTTTATTCAGCAGTCATGTGAAAACACATACACAAAAATGTTAGAAGTCCTTTTCACTACTGATACTACACATTAACAACTAACTCTGATAGCACTGCTTTGGTTGTTTCAATACAGAATGATAGGTTTCTAATGTCTTAGTTCTGTTTTCCCATTTTCCATCCTTTTCCAAAGTCGTTGAAGAGTGTTGCTGAGGCGAATATTGTGTTTTTCTTCAAGAATCCACTGTTGCTTTTGTATAAGAAACTGTGGAAGGCAAAAAAACAGGAACATTACTATAGCTAGAGTAGCAATGCAGTAGGATTCCTTCAAATCCCAAAGAGAAAAGTATCTTTATTTATTGTCACAGCATGAAAATTAACGCTAGGTTATTTGTTTATCACATTTTAGAAACGTTCAGCTCCTTAAAAATTCAAATGTTATTGGAAAGACTGGACTGACCAAAGCACTCTAGAAGGTCTACAAACTTGTGCTGTCTAAAATGTTCTTATTTCAGCACACAACCTGGAAACAGGGGGCAGAAAACTTGTATCCCTGTAGCACAGCAGCAAGGCCAACAGTTGCTGAGAAATAATAGTACATCATCACTTCATTTTCTAAGAGCACATTTTTCTTCCCAATGTGCCTGCTCATCTCCAGGATCAAAAGAGGAAGATGCAACAAACATAGAGGCAAAGAGAGCAGAACTCCTGTGATCCTAGCTGTTGTACCATATGACAATCCACTTCTGACTGCAACTCAATTAAAAACAGAGCCATTTCACACCAATCTTGAAGCTGCTCTTCACGAGGCCAGGACTTGAGAACTTCTTTGATCCCTTTGCAAGGTAAATCTAAAACAAATTTCCAGAAATCTATTCAATGCCTTAGGCAAATTGATTTGCATTAGTACCACTTCTGTAGAACAGAAATAATCCCCCAATGTCTGACCACTAAGGAAATTAATAGATTAAAAAAAAAAAAAAAAAGAAAGAAAAAAAGAAAGAAAAGAAAGTAACTTTGGGAGCAATGTGTGATGCTGAATAGTATCAGCCAGACTGAACTCTAGGGACAGGAAAATGAGAGAAAGGTTAAACCTCGATTTGGCAAAGCTGTTAGTAATTAAACTGCACAGCTGGCTCAGGGCTACAGTGCGCAGATGAGGTTAATAATACTTTTTTGAGAGCTTAGACATGTTTGAAAAGTCAAAATCAGCAGTGTGGCTTTTCAGGGGCAGGGAAAGGAAGGTAATGAAAGCTGCGTCCTGAAGACTTAAAACTGACAGGAAGAGTATGATAAATACATATCTACATAGGCAGATAATCCATGGCAAAGGAATTGCATCTATATTCAGTCTAATTCCATTCACTCATGTCCAGGTGTGCCCTGCAGGTCAAGTGCCTGAAGGGAGAGAAGATCTGCTGCCAAACTCCAGCAGCAAGTCTGGCTCTCAATGCCTGGCCTCATGTCCTTATTAGATGGTGAAGGTATATGAAATAGCCTGTTACCAAGTCATTCTGGGAAAGAACAAACCCAGGATGGATGGGTAGGAACCATGACAGGAAGATGCAGTTCTGGCCTGTCTCCAACTTCTGAGTGGTTTCGCACTTCCACTGCCAGGGACCATGTGTTATTTGGGCACTACAAATGGTGGGGGCTGTTCCAGAATGACCTGCCTGCTAGGTGAAGAGAGAAATATAACTGTGTATCTCCACTCTGAAGAATACAAAGCAGGATTCTGAGTTATATCACTGCTGTATTATAAGATCAAATTCCTAAATTTCCTGAGTCAACCTGGAAACAATCATGGCTGGCCAGACTCACAGACACACCTCCAGCCAATCACACAGCTGGGAAGAGATTTTCACCTACTCCTACATTCTGGTGTGTGACTGCAGACAGAAGCAGAGATTACCCACTAGCAAGTATCAGAATTTCACCTTTCAGCACTTCTAATGCAGCTCTCTGCATGTGCTGCTTCAGTAAGACACACAGGGTTTAGAGACTGCCAAGCAGGAGGCCACAGCTTTACAGAGGAGAGGAAAAGCCAAACCTGAGGCCTGCTTTGGATGAGCTAAGGCTCTCTTTCCGAAGACACATCTCCTTCTGCTCCACTGCTGGCGCTGGGGTCATCCTTGTTTCGGGGGGCATTTCTCTCTCTACTTGACTCAGAGGGCACCTTAGTTCTGGTCTTCTCTTTTCTTTGTTGCTGTTTTTCAAGTTTTGTCAGCTAGTCACAAAACAAGGAGAAAACACTTCATGCAACAAAACCATTCCAGATGTCTATTTATAAAAAATCACAAATGCGAGCATTTGTATAAAACTTGCAATTTGGATTCACGTCACCAATACATATATCAACAAAACAGGAAAGAAAAAAAAAGCTGAAGACTAGGATTTCCAGAAATTTAGAGAAGACAGTGAATTATCACCATACACTAACACAATCATCCCAGAGCATAAGAGAAGTGCACATATTCAAAGAACTACTCTCACTTTTCCAGGGTTCCTTCTTTGTCCAACACAATCTGTAAACGTGGAAAACAGTAAAACACAAGGACCACAAGAGAGAGTTGGATTCCACCAAACTTCTGTTTTGAGCTTTAAGTGGTGGTTTTGTAGTTTCAAAGATGCTGACAACAGATGTGTCCCAAGTTTGGCCATCCAGCACACAAGAATAAATTCATTTTATTATTTATCCAGAGAAAGATCCATGTGAGCTTTAGTATCACCTAGGATATACAATAACCATGTGAAATCAAAAACAAAGACAAAACCCTCAGCTAACTCTACCCTTGCCACCTCTCAGTAGAAATGCTTTCAAATACTACTAAGAGTCAAGCTAAGTTGCCCACAGCTGTCACTTCATCTCTTTCTGATTTTTCAGAGAAGTAAATTTTGGGGATGCTACATACTGATAGCTACTTAAATCATCACACTTTGCACAATTTATCTGTGTGGATTTCTATAATCTAATGATTTTCTTTTTAACACATTATCTGACAACACACTCATTGACAACATGAATGCTACTCTTCAACCAACAAGACTACACTGTTATGTGACATTTTTTAAGTCACAATAATAGAATATTTATGTGGAATTCATGTCTTCCTGACATTTAAAAATGTAAGTTACTTAAATGTCAGTCTTCAGAAGTTCCTATCGTTTAAAACTAACATTTCCAAGGGGCATTACGCAATTATTTACCCCTCGTATCAACCAAGAGTGAGTACACTGCTTTACTGTACTGATACAGGCAGGTTCAATAACAAAGATCTGCTACAATGCTTTCATTCTCCTTATCCTTCCCACTACAGGGTCTAGTTTCACAATATGGTATGAAATATTACATGGTTTATTTCTTTCTGGACCATAATGGAACAATGGTCCCACAGAGATCAGTTCAGCGTCTTATCAGAATATATGCATTAAACACCGAAACTGCTATGTCAATTCCAGCCAGAATTCCACAATTATTCATAATGCTTTCAAAGTTCAGTGGGCTTTTTTTCTGAGTTGTCACCACGTCACCTCCCCAGGTAACCTGTAAAACCTCATCTTGCTCCATTTCTGTCTGGCTACTTCTATTAGCCACAAATTCCTACAAATAAATACAAAGTACATCTCCCTAGTCTCCCCCAAAATATGATATACACTTACAAAGCATTCTGGGCACAACTAAACTAATCTCAGCAATAATCCCAATAAACTTCATCAAGACAGCACAGAAATTTGCTACACTCTTAGCCCTTGGATAATTACATTTACCTCTGTAATTATGCAAATGGTTGTATGCAAGTCCAAAAAGAATTACCCAAAATTGCTTCCCCAGTTAAGGCCAGAAACTACAATGCTTGTGATTTGTTAGTACAAATGTTTGTTAGAACATTAGGGAAAATCCTTCTGCTTTCTGCATCACAGCCAAGAGTGAAGAGAAATATCTGATCTCCCCTCATTCTCCAAGACTGTGTAAGAAATGTAGTCACTATTACTGAACTCAGTACAGAATCATCGCATATTGACCTTCTTCCCTTTTATGCCTTTTTGTTTTCACATTTCTTATCCAGTTTCTAATCCCTGGATTTGTTTTGACTTTCAAGTAAAATTTCTTGTACATCTGACTTACTAAAAAGATGTTTTAAGAGCTCAATTAAATGCCAGCAATTTTTGACTTTTTTACTTTTCCATTCACACATCCAAAATTCAAAAAAAAATCACGAATCTTCAGTAAAGGCTCAGCAATCACTGGTGTCTACTGGTGTAAGAATCTTCTGATTTACTTCATACTTTCAAATAATTTGCTTACTATTAAATCAGACCACAATGAAACTGAGCAATTCACAACAAACTAAACTCTAGTTGCTTCCCCTGCTTACTAGGGTTTCACAAACAGCTGTGATACTCTCTTTCTTATTTGTATATATATAGACTCACACATCTTATATATGTTATATATACCCATATACATATTTATTGTACAAGGAAGACACATTTATTTTTAATTTTTTTATTAATTTGATTTATTTATATCCCTCTAGCACAAGGAATAAATAATATACATTTGAATTAATTATTTTTATTAATTTTATTAATTACATTGCAAATGAATTATAAATTTCAGATTACCAATTACAAACACAGACAATCTCTCAGACAAAAAGAGGTATTTCACTGCCACATTCAATGACAGAAAAGAGCTATTCATCAGCAATTATGTGTCTAATTTCTTTTGGCTAACATCATATTAAACACTGCAGGATGGTTCAGTCATCTCTTCTGGCTAAAACAAAAAGCAAGAACATAAAAACCACACCATCCCTAAGACTTAGTTCCCATGCTACAAGGAAATCAACAAAAAAAAAAAATGCCACGGGCAGGGAAGAGGAAAGAGAATGACATTTTAAACTGGCTCTTCCTCATCACATCTTGTATGATGGGCAAGTCAATGGTACACATGTAAAACAGTATCAGGAAAGGATGCCTCAGAGCATCAGAAACAGCAGTGCCTCTGACTGTGTGTTAAGGTCTCAATATGAGCTAGAACAGATACCCAGTAACAGTTAAAAGTGCTGCCAGTTTTCAAGTAACAGGGTTCTTTGAAACGTGGTGTAGATCAAACTCTCAGTGCATCCAAAGCACACAGGGCTGGATTCCTTTATCAATGTCTCTGCCACTGTAAAAGCTCACCCATTTCTGTGACAGCCAAGAATCCCCCAGACCAGGACAAGCAATGAGCTGGAACCCAAGGGGGCTCATGAAATGTGCATGGGCAACACACTGCAAAAGGCAGGAGAGCAAACTTTACTCTTACTCTCACTGCAGACTGTCCAGTACCCACTCAGATACCCATACAAGGACTCTGACCTTTACACAGGCTTTAGGAACGCACTCAGTAAGTAGATCCTTGGTGTATCCTTACCTTAGGACAAGTAACAGTGTTCTAAGCACATCCTGCACAAGAAGCCTCATCTCTGCTGATGAAATGAGTTTTAAGGAGGAATGGAAGCCAATCAGCAAGCGAGACTGAAGCAGAATCAGACATTCACACTAAACAAAGATTTCATGCCAGAGAAAGTTTGAAAACCAGCATCCTTCCCTTACTTCTGTCCATGTTGTGGTCACCAGGAAAGTGTTGTCAGATGGGTAAAGCAGGCAGCCTTGAACTGTGAAAGCAAAATCCTTACACAAGCCAACATTCCCCAAGAAAGAAATGGAACCTTGAAGAATCCTGCACACCTTGGTGATTCCTCTTGGGTTATTTAACACCTACACACAGAGCAGTGGGGTAAAAGCTCTCTGAATCCTCTCCATTCCAGTCAGAAACTGCACTGTGCCATCCTTTGGGGATCCACCCACCCTTAGGTCAATGATTCCCACTGACTGCTTCAGCAAAAAAGATTGCTCACCAGTTTTGCCCTAGAGACCATGACACCATGGGCTCCATCTCATATTCACAGGCAGCAGGACACGATGCTGCTCTCCATCTTGCCACTATGCAGTCAACTGCAGGCTACAATAAAAGCTGCTACACAAGGGATATGGCACCTGCACCTGAGACAGAGCCCTGCAAGAGCATGGAGAACTGTGCAGAACACATTGCCTGATGGCATGGAGGGACCATGTCCTTTCCTATTCCACAAAGAGTTGTAGTGGCAAAATCAAAGGGTTGATACCACCACAAGTACCACAACTAAACCTCAACCTTAACAAGTCATAAACATGGCACCTGAAAACACGGGGCCGTAACCCTCTTGATGGTTAACGGACAGTTCAAAGGGGACATCAAAGCACTCTGTTTCTCTGCCAATCCAGCTTTCTGCAGACTATTTCCCAGGCAAATCAAGCAGTAGCTCAATTCCCCCAAGTGGGAATGTGAGTGCCTGAATCTACAAGTAGTTCTCACTCCAAAAACAGAGCTACTGTTGCTAATTATGCACAGTTTGGCCTGAGAACTCGTGCTAAAACTGTGAGGGTACAGAAAGAAAGACCAGAAACAGAAGAACTACTACTTTACAGTCTTGCTCCACTTCCCCTCCTGAGGAAGCTGTAGTGAGCAATGAGGTCAACCCTCAGCCTCCTTTTCTCCAGACAAACGTAGAGTTCTTTGCTGCTCCACACAGGACATTCCTTGCAGCCCTTTCACCAGCTTTGTTGCCTTCCTCTGGATGTATTCAAGTACCTAAACAACCTTCTTGAATCGTGGGGCACAGAACTGCACATAACACTCAAGGTGAGTCTGCACCAATGCTAATTACAGCTAATCACCTCTTTAGACTGGCTGTTTAAATTTGATACACCCCAGGATGGGGTTTGCCCTCTTGGCTGCTCAGGCACACACTGCTGACTCCTACTGAGCCTGCTACAGGCTAGCCCGTCACACCAGATCCTTTTTGGAGAGCTGTTCTCCAGCCACCCCTCTCCCAGTTTATGTTTTTGCCCAGCACTGTTCTGTCTCAGCTGCAGAATCCAGCATTTGGCCCAGCTAAATATCATGCCACCGATGACTGCCCAATGCTCCAAACTATTTAGATCCTTCTGCAAGGCCTCTTGTCCTACAAGAGAGTCAAGAGCACTTCCCAGTCTGGTATCATCAGCAAATCTGCTAATGGTGCATTCAGCTCCTGCATCCAGACTGATAAATATATTGAACAGAAGGGGTACCAAAATTAAGCCCTGAGGAACACTGCCGGCGACTGATCGTCAGCCAGCGGTAGCCCCACTGACTACAACTCTTTGAGCCCTGCCCTTCAGCCAGTTCTTCACTGTGTATCTGCTTATTTCACAGCTGGAGGACTTGTTGAGAAGAATGCTGTGAGAGACAGTATCAAAAGCCTTACCAAAATCCAGAAAAACTAAATCCACCACCTAACCTTCCTCCACTATGCAGGTGACCTTATTGTAGAAGGGTATCAAATCAGTTGGACAGGACTTTCCCTTCTGAATCCATGTTGACTCTGCCTGATGACTGCATTGTTCTTTAAATGCCTTTCAACAGCACCCAGTATGATCTTCTCCATAATTTTTCCAGGTACTGAGGTTAGATTAACTAAATTGTAGTTTCCTAGTTCTTCCCTGGTGTCCTTCTTATAAACTGCAGTAACAATTTTAACAAGGTTAAGTGAAACGTTATACAAATAAGATTGGTGTGGCCTTGCTGAGGCACAGTTGGTAATAACAAGCCCTCCCCCTTCTCTTTCAGCCTGGAAAAGTCACTGTTGTGTTTAGAAGATGAGAAAACCTCATTACTGCATTTGGTTTGCAGCATAACTTGTGCTGTTCCTAAGAAGAGCTAACTCTCCTCTCCGCTCCAGACTTAAATTTGGGACTTAAATTGCTGTTCCCTTTTTTCTGACAAAGAGGCATGTCTCCAGTTCCATCCAGTCACCCACATGCACAAGCTCCTACATGGCAAGAAACTTCACTAAAAGCTGGCAGGGGTGGTTGTCCAGACACATTAAAAACATCATTAATGAGTCATGATTAAACAGCAGCTTTAATGATGAGGAGGAATAAACTGTAAAAAGCTTTTTTGCATTACACATGCACAACCTTTACCAGGACAGCAGGCAGCTATCAACAGGCCAGGGAACTGAAGAAAACAATGAAATTATTTACTTTTCAGAGGCTGCATAGGAAGGACGAGGTCCTTGTGTCTAAGGAAAGCTATACTGCTTCATAACAAGAATGCTACAAATCTGCAAAGGATATACATCACTCTTTCCAGGCAGACCTTCTGGGTCACTTACCTGTTTAGGGTCAACAGTGGCAGCTGGGGACTCCAGCTCTATTGTTACAGGACCATCGTTCTGGATGTGTACCTGCATGTAGGCACCAAACTTGCCATCTGAAAAGGGAAGAGACAAGAAGTGCTGAGAGCTCTTGGAAGGATAACACATACCAAAGTGTTCAGCAAATGTGCTACCAAAAAAAAATAAAAATACATGAAAGGACTAACATACTGCAGAAAGCAACTAAGAAAATAACAGTGTATGTGCACCCAGCTATGTAGTCTGGCATTCAGAGATGATAAATACACAGCTAAGTATAGAAACATCCACAAAACAAACCAAGTCTACAGATAATCAAGGTGCTCACAGTTCAGGATAGGGGGATAGTTCTCACAGTCAGGAGATGAAATTTTAAAGGATGTAACAGCTAAGCCTAAGGATCCAGTCCAACTAACCAGCTGATGTTTTGAAGAAACTTTATACATAGGCAAAAGATAAAAGCCTGTTCTGAAGCATTTGTCATAGAATACTCTAGAGCAAGGAACACTGATGTGCAGCTCAGTCCCAATCTGCTACAGCCATTTCTACGTTCCTGCTTGCAACATAGGTTGTTCTTTGACAGAGTTTGGCAAGAAAAGGTGGAAAAAAAGACACTGCCTACTCCTTCAACCTTGCTGACTTCAGAGGAATACACTTCTGAAATCACAAATGTCTATGTCATTTGTCATCAATGGCATTTATTAGCATACCAGCTGAGGCACAGGCCAGATTCTTTGTAAGCATTTGAGAAGGTTCTATGATGACAGAGCTATGACATTTTTATCTTGTATAGTTTAGAAAGGCCATCCTGTTGTATGCTGTCTTCTCCTCACATCTCATTTTTCTTTGTCCAAACTTCGTTGCTTCATTTTTTCTAGTCTAGCTCTCTACTCCTCAAACTCAACCCACCCCTGGCTGAGCCTATTCTGCTCACTACCACATATTCTCTTCTACTGTCCTGCACACCTGAGCAGCCTTTATAGACTTTCCTGCAGGGACAGCAACAAGAAGAGATGTTCCCGTATCACTACAAATGCATGGAAGAGAAAAAAAGTGTACTGCAGCAAACTGACAGCAGTTATCCAAAGACTGGAGCAGTCTCACTTACTGGGAAGGCAGGCCTGGAGTCAGCTCAGCAACCCAACCAAAACAACTTCCAGTACCACCTTGGACAGTGAGCAAGAACATGCTAAAAGCCATAGGCTCAAACTTCAGTGACACAACCACCACTGGGAATATTTACATGAGATTTTGTATAGCTACACAGCACACCTGTTGCTTTCCACAGCAACAGGTGATGTCCCTGACTGAAGAGAGATCAAGCTATTCTGATTTTTCACAGACATGTTACTGGGGACAAAGAGCTCTCAGAGAGTTCCCAATGTTTCCCTGTCACATCCTATAAGTCAGACAGAAGTCTGATATTTGCTTAAAAGAAAAAGGAAAAAGAAAAGGCATGTTCAGGCCTGTCCAACACGTATGGGCCATATCACAATCAATCTACCACCCAACTGCTTTTTCAAAAGCTGTATGCCACAAGGCACCCTATGGAACTAGAGATACAAGCTCTGGCAAAGCCAAGAATCATAGCACTGTACAAAAGTCTGCTGCCAATATTTCAGCAGCCAAGGAAAAGGTTCTGGACTGATCACTGAAGAGTCACAGCAACATAAATGCCAATGGAAGGGGGGGTAAGAGCATGATTTGAGGGATTTGTTTTATTAAAAGACCTGTAATTTACTGCATAATTTTACCAGTTGCTGTCCTCAGATGTTTTGCCCCATAGAGGACATGGCTGAAAAGAATGCATGGCTCCTGCACACTCTGTGCTTTCCTCATGGGATGCTTCTGGATTTCTGTTCTGGCAGCTCTCTTACACAACAAAACGAGGTTCCAGTGGTCCCTTGATTCCCACAGCTCTTTTCAAGAAGTGACCTCACTGTAATACAGCTTTTTGTTCTGCAGCTTTTGGGTCTGATCTTGCCTGAAATAACACGGTAAAGATAAAACCTAGTTTCAACATTTCTTCTTAAATCAATGCCTAACTCCTCCTTAGGAAGACAACTTCTTCAGCAGAATCTCCCCCAGTGCTGGCTGTCTGCCTCAAATACATGCTCCTGCATTCCTTCCCTTGTCCACTGTTGTGTCAGTATGTGGCAATTCATATAACCTTTCAGAAGGGGGGGCATCTCTTATTTGTGCATTATGGTTTCCTGAAGAGGTAAGTTGGGAGACAGCCTAACTCCCCTAAATCAGACTGACATCTGTGGAAACACTGGATGTTGCATTCAGCTAAAAGCACATGGGGGGAACACATCACTTCTGCAGCACTCAGGCAGACAGGATGCAAAGTTCTGCCCTTGAATGCAACTTCTGAAACTCCGAGGCAGATAAATCCCACTTCTGTACAGCACTGCAAAGAAACTGAAAACATCATCTCTTTCATCTCTCTGTCCCGAGAGTTTGGATTGATTTTCACTTCTCAGTCAGAAGGAGAGGAGGAGAAAGAATCCATCCTCCTTGCATATTGCTTGTTACCCCAGCAACTTCAGGTAGATTTATCATATGACCCTGAACTGTCCATGGGAGACAATAATAACTTACCCTTAAAAACACTATTTCTTTTCATGCTTTTTATACAATAATGCACTTCAATGTAGTAAATCTTTCCCCACTTTTAAGACTCCTTGGCTGATAAATTCACCTTACAACATCTTCTGCAATAAAACAGGATCCTGGAATTATAATTAGTGTCAAGTTTATTCTGCTGGACATCCATCTCTCCAAATTCCTTGTCTCTAAAAATCAGGCATGCATACCTTCCTCAGAGGTAAAGAAGATCTTTATCTATGGTGAGTCAGAGAGGCCACATCTGAGATGTAAAAACTTGAAAAAGAGATATAATTTACTTTCAGAATATTTTTGAACCTATCTCAAGCCTTATGACCCAAAAACCTCACACTGGTTTTATTCAGGAGTTACTTCTAAGCTTGTCTACTTAGAAAGTTATTTTTAATTAACACCATGCGATTATCCTTGCTCCAGATAAGAACACTTATTCTGAAGTGACAACACTTACAAAGGGAATTTAATCAAGGAGAATAATTCTGCTTTCAACTTGTACCAAACCTTAATCTGACTTAAACTCTTCCTTGTGGAACAATCCTCTCATATTTACTGGGATATTACTACTGAAGGAGCATGACATTTCACACTCTTTGCCATGCTAATCCTTACTGCCTCAGAACACTAAATGCACATGCAAGGCAGAGAGCAAAGGCCCTGACACATAACCTCTTCCAAGATTTTGTTTGTCAAATGTTCCACTGCTCTGGGTGTGAAAGAATGGTTTGTGTTTCTCTTTACTGAGCTCCTAGCTGGAAAGCTCCAGACAGACCAGATAACAGACAGAGGAGCTGCCTGCCCAGCATCTCTAAGTAGCACACATAGCAGCCTAACTTCCAACAGCCAAATTATCTACCGAGAAAAAATAGGAACCAGAAAACACAGGGCTCTTAGGCAACAGGACACGACATTTATTGATCTATCTTTGCCTCAGCTACACAAATTCCAATTTCAGTGACTACATTACTCCTCTAAAACGCATTAAGCAATTTGTAAGATCAAAGGGAAGGGCACCTAAAGCAATCCAGAGAACCAAACTCTAATCTCCCAATAACTACAACTGTGTGTATGTAGGGGAAATACATGAGTAGAGATTTTGTAGACAGCAGCTAGAGCCTCAAGCTGATACACTAAACCTATTTAACAGTCCAGCCCCTCATTTACCAGAGCTCCTTCTCAGGGCCCTCCCACCACCCTTTGTAACCCAGTAGCATGTAGGGCAGCCCCCAGCAAGTCAGGTTTTGATTTCCTCAGGACTTTTCCAGGACAGAATTCAGTATGTTTGCATGCCATAGTAAATCACAGATCAGGAATTACAATTTTACAAAATTATACTTCAGCTCAGGGTAACTGTAAATTCTGCTACCACAGGATTTGGCCCACTACCTATGAAACTGCCAAACTTCATAAACTTTGCATGCACAAAAATAAATAGATAAAACAAACAAACAAACAAAAGCACTAGCAAAGCAATTGACACAACAGAAACTTTGACCTAACAGAGTCATAACAATATAGTCTGGTACAGCTTAATAAAAAAGCAAAATCATAAGTTAACACGTAGTTCCAGTGCTGCCAGCAGTTTTAAATGCATGTGTTGTCTGACACAATACCACAAGGCAGTCACTCTTATGTTTCTATGTTTTCAGCACAGAAAGAAAATGCAGAAGTTTTAGCTCTTTTTGCAGAAAGTACTGGCAAGCAAGTGCCAAAATATGGGCACTTAACAACAGTGGCTATGCATTTCAGGTATACAACTGCTATTCACTGAGAGAAGTTCAAAAAGCCGCTGTCAAATTATAAACTGATTGAAGGTACTTCAGAAACAGAGCATTTTCCAAAGCCCAAGGACAAAAAAGTAGATATACAGAGATATATCAATTTTTCCACACCTCATTTAAGTGAAAGAAGAAAGTCCATATTTGCTTTTAGTTTCCCAGGACGTAAGTGTCAACTCAATCAAATCTCACCAGAGCAAATCTTATTCTCACTAACTTGCCAGGAAGTTCTGTTACCAGTTTCTGAGGCATAGGAATGGGTCCTAACTTAGTCAGAACTCATCAAAGATAAAGATTCAAAAAGCAAATATTCTGAATTAGTTAGAAGTTTTCTATATTACCAACTAAAAAGGATGCAGGGAAGGGGTATGAGAAATGCATTCCTTATCATGAACAAATGTTGACTGGAAGAACACATCAAGCTACCAGAAAAGAGGGACATTTTATGTGTGCATTTCAATGTGCCTCCTTGGAAAGCACTGAGATAATTACCCTAATCTTAGAGTCAATATAAAAATTAGCCTATAACTCTTTCCCCAGCTACCAGTTTTCTGTCTTTTTTTTTACTTTTTTCCTCATAACGAAAGTAAGGCTGACCATTATCCATTAACAGCCACCATTTAAAAAATAGTCTTTTCTAGGTACTTGTCTTCTGGTCAAGTGTAGCAAAAAATCAAGTCTAAATATGAAAATGGACAGAGAGAAATCAGAAAAGCAAACAGAAAAGATTAAGAACAACAATACCCAGGGAAGCCAGGCATTCTCCAGTAAAGAGAAGACTGTTGCATACGTGACATAGAGTTGAGAAAAGATAGCCTAAATCAAATACTGTTCTCAAACAACACATTACAACTCCCGCTGTCGTCATTACCATTTAACAGGATGTAGAAGCAAAGTGACAGATGGAACTATCACACACTGGTGACACCTTCAAGCCTGACTCAACATATATCTCAGAAAAAGTGCTTGTCCTGGGTTAATCTAACTACACAGCACAAAACATCCAGCTTTTGAGGGAGCCTGACCTCAGAGCTTGTTCTCATGGCTGCAGCCTCTCTGCGTTACGTTGTCAGTCATTGCTCATGTCGTGCAGCCAATAACAACACAAGAACATCCATAATTCTTAGTGTTCCAGAGGAATGACAGGAAATGGTTTGGTTAGAGGAAGACTGGAGTGATCACCCTGCCAGGCCACTAGTGAAAATACCATAACATCCTCTCAGCTACTAGCATATAAAGACAGCTCCTTTGCAAGTGTCCTAGTTACAGGGGCTGAGAGCAGTTTATCACTATGTGGGTATAACCAAAACCGTATTCTACACCCTCTATGTCATTTCTGATGGACTGTTAATAAATAGATTGTTTGCAGCAGCTGCCCAGGGCACACCTGACACCTCAGGCTGGGTGTTAAAAAAACACTGTGAGGCAGGGAGTGTTCCTTTGTCTTCACACCAATGACTGGGCTGTGATAACTCCCCTCCAGGGAGGCATTAACACCTTCACACCCAGCCTGAGAGGTCATCTCCGCTAATGGCCCATAATGGACTGTCATAACAGGCAGCTGCAACAACCTAGACCATCAAAAATTCCAAAAATATCCCATGACTCACAGAGTTAAATCACCCATTGTGAAACTCCCCACTATAGGGGAGGTACTGGGCATTCCCACCTAAACCTGAGCATATACAAACTCTGGGTTTTGGGACTTCTGGTACCACTTGTCGGATCCAGAGGAGGACCAGAACTTCAACAGGACTGCAACTGCCACTTCGACAAGACTGCAATCATTACTTCGACAGAACTGCCACCATCATCCAGAACAACAGGTTTCCTTTCCTTTTACTTTGCCCCCGGGAGGGGCCATGTGGTGCTCAACACAGGGGCTAATGAACACTGTTCTGTTCCTGTCCCAGGGTACTGAGTTATATATCTGTCTTTGGGGGTTAAAACCAGTGTTTTCTCTGTATCATTGAATTTATTGTAATCTTTTTAGTAAATTGTAACTCTGACTTGTAATCTCTCTTGAGTTGGGTTCACTTCTCCCCCCAGTTCACTTTTAAACCAGCACAGCAAGACAGACAGAAAATCACAGAGTAAAGAAATCAACAATCGGGAAAGAACACATACAAGAAAGGTACGGTGGTCACATCAAGGACCTTACCAACCTTCAGTCCTTACCTTTAATAAGCTCTGGCTTGTAGGCTTTTCTTAGCTGCTCTAGGAAGTTGTTATAAAAACACTCTGCCTGCTCTGTGGGCATTGCCATGTGGTAGTCAGGCTTGTTTCCTTTCAGGATGCACTGGAGGGTAAATTGGCTCACACACAACACTTCATACTGTTTATCCATCACACTTTTGGACCAGTGCTTCCCACTCTCATCTTCAAATACTCGCAAGTTCAAGATCTTTCGAACCCTAGTAGGAAAAAGATAATTCTTAAATTGTCCCATGAGGAATCAACAGGTACCATACAGAATAAGATAACAGGAAAGGCAGATGCATATTCATTCTTTCTCCCCATAACAAGATATCCCTTTGCACCTTCATTCCTAAGCCGTGGAAATCTCGTCACATTATCAGAGGCATAACCAAGACAGCCCTTATACACCTACACAATGTTGTCAGATCATTAATCCACACCATCGTTTCATGGAGAATGGGATCAGAACTGAATAACTGCATGTTATAGAGTGACGTAAAGATGGCATAGTAAGTTAAGAAAGCTCACTCTTTAATATCTGATTTTATGTGTCACAATATTCCTTAACATGTGAACAGCTTTGGGAATTTTAATCCTCCCACCGCACTGGAAAATCACACTTAGTATGAAATGAGATCATCCTACACTGTAGTTGTTGCCAGTCATGATTCACATATACACCTCCTGCTTTGTCACTTCCTAGCACTATTCCCAAACCAGGCCCCACAAGCCAGATAAGGGCAACACTTTTTCATCAGGAGAAGAGGAAGGCAAGGAACAGGGCAGAACTGCAGGTGGCAGTAAAGTGGTGATTTGGACTTGTTTGAATTTTGGACCCATTTTTGGCTCTAATACTCAAGAGAATAAGAGGAACTTCACAAATGGATCCTGAAAAGCAACAGGAGGACTTGCAATCCAGTCCGTGTCAGGACTTCGATTGGTAACAGGACTGCAAGCCACTCTCCTGTCTTTGGTTTCTTCTCCACATCTGCAGCATCAAGAGAGCACATCAAGTGCAAAGCATTTCAATTCCAGTCATCAGCCAGGCATTCTATATGGCACCAGAGGTGAGGCCGTTAGTATAAGATAAAGCTGAGACTTTGTTATGGTCTAGCTCCACAGCTTTGCCATCACTAAGGCACAGTCCCAAGAACCATCCTTGCCAATCTGTGTGTGTCAACAGCAAACAGAATTAACTTCTGAATGAAATAGATGGTTAAAAGCATCCACTGGAAGACCCCAGCAGAAGGTTTTAATCATCATCACTGCTCTGTTTTAATCTTAGAGGTGTTTGTTGTTTCACTTGCAGGATTACTAAAGTTTCCTTTAATAGGACCTGAAAAACCTGGTTAAGCTGATTTCTTTCATTCCTTTTTCTCAGATGCTGGCTTCCTGCCCTTCCTGCATCAGTCATCCCAACAACCTGGTGTTGAGAGCACAGTCACTGTGGATCACCTGCATGTAATATTCAGAAGCATCCTCCACATTCACCAAGGTAAGGATAAGAAACAATGACAGAGCAAATGTTACACACTGAGCGAGGCAAACAGTAAGGTAAACCAATGAAGCATGTCAGAATAAAACCCCCTTCAGCTCTGCTGCAATTCTCTACAAGTTTCAAACGTTTATGTGAGATCTTTGGTGACATTCAGGTCATATCCTCAGTCTCTTACTTTCTGTGCCACATCTGCTAAGGGTTGTTTTCACCATCCCTCACATTCTTCTCTCTTCACTGCTTGAGCCTTTCCTCTCCTTGACATCAGTCAGCTCCACCACCTGTTTCTTCTTTGCCTTTGTAAAGACTGAGGTCAGTCTTAGAATAATGATCTGTCTGAAGGAGACAGAAGAAGCCCCTGGAGAACTCCTTCTTGCATGTGATTGCTGGCTGAATTACGCTATTCTGTGGCCATGGAACAGATGGCCAGAGCCAGTCCTCAAGGCTGCCAAAATTGATTCATGTTTCCACACAACTAACTGACAGGAGTATCCTGCCTTTTGGAAGAACAAAACTTCTGTGCAAACTAAAATGAGAGTTTGAGGTTTCTGATAAATCCCATCCTTGAAGGATGGATTTCTTCTGGGTAAATTCATGCAGTAAAAAGGACAGACAGCTAAAAAAGGGAAATCTGAAAAACCCAACATGTTGATTCTTCCTTTTTGAGTCTGCTCTTGTTAGAAAACACAGAGACAGGGAACAGAAACAGATTTTTCTCAGTGGAACATAAACTAAGAACTAACTAAGAAATTTGTATTCAAGGTAAAATCTCAAGAGGAACTAACAGGTAAACCTGAATCTCCCAGTAGGAATAAGCAATTTGTTTGGCTACTGCACAGGTATCAGTGATTCAGTATCGGCAATAAACAAGTAAAACAGCACAAGGCAAAAGGAAATAAGCGACTTACATGTGCTCCAGCTCTCTTTGTGTATCTTCCAAAGAAATGCCCAGCAGCACACAGAGGCCTCGTCCTATTGAGCTGATCTGTTCACCACCCACTGGGGAAGGAGAGGGGGAAAAGTAAGGTTAAATGCACTGTCTTGTTTTATGACACAAGTAAGTACTGCTTTCAGCTGGAAAACTCTTCATCCACCAAACAGCATTTCCAAATCCTGCTTATCTGTGTTAAGTTTGTAGAGATTAAAGATCACATAGAAGCATTCTTTCAAAAGCTTCCCAGTGTCACTTCTTTGTGAGCTCAGGATGCTTATTCCAGCATCTAAAAACTGTTGAAAGATTTTTACTACTGCTGGATCAGCCGTGCTAACCAGAGAAAAGGCAGAACTCTCTCCAAGACTTGTAAAAATTATCCACCTGGTTGATGTCACTAAGTTTCTCAAGTTCTCTACTCCACCATTCCCTTCATACTTTGTATTTGTTGTGAAAAGGTGACTTCTACCTTCTACCCTCACGAATTTTTTTAAATATGACTTGTAACAACCTGCAAATTCTGCCCTTCTAATTTGGAACACAACCCCTTTAATGACATTTACAATAAAACACAAACCATCCAAGATCTATAGCGTTTTCCTAAGAAATGTTTTAAATTATCTTAAACTGATTATCTTAATTTAAATTATGGACCGTGGTTGATACTGAGATCGCTGTAGTAAGATTAGATGCAGCCTTAAAACTGAGATAAGCACCAGTTACCCAGCCGTTAAAACTGCATCCAGGTTCATGACTGGGGAAAAAAGCTCCAAACATTCTGTAAAATGAGAGGAGATCAGGTCTCCAGCAAAAGCTGAAAGCTTGTGTCTCTGCACTAGTGGCCATATCAGGACTATTCCCAATGGGCAGAAGCAAACCAGGGGGAAAAACTCCTCACAAAGACTCTTTCCATTGGATCTGGGTATGAGTCCTCCAGCTTAGAAATCTGTTCTGCTATGTACAGCACTCTCTCCCTCAGAGAGTGACATCTCAAACTCTTCAACAGCCAGAAGCAATAGTTTAAATTATTCCCCAGGGAAGTGGCAGTAAGTCAGCAAGAACTCCAGTGCTGATGGGGACTGACCACTGTTGTGGCCGCAGTACCAGCTGTGCACAAAAGCTGTGCCCCTTACACAAACATGCTCTGTCAGTGATGACACACAAGCAGAAACTGTTTTATAGCGTGAAGGCCATCCTGCTGCACACTCCTTGACCCCTGGGCCGCACAGCAGAACTCACTGCCTCACGTGCAAACTTCTTGGGGATTTTAAGCATGTCAAGCACAGAAGGTCCAACCAGTGCAGTAGCGGGGACATTCCATCAGGACACACCATTCCAATCGGCACCAGGGCTACTGACCCAGGCAAGCAGTGCCCAGTGGCAGCAGGGACAGCACCACTGACACACACAAGCAGTGCAAAAAGGGGCCCCAGGCTGCACTGCCAACGTGCTTGCAATGCTCCGAGGTGACTGTGATTGTACTGCCAATGCACAGGAGCCACAGGAGAGGGAAACTGGGATGGCACTGCCACCACATACACGCTGCATGGAGGCACCCTTGATTACAGTGCTGACACATTCGCTGGGGGAAGGTGATCACAGGCTCACTGCTGACATGCACACGCAGGACAGAGACAACTGTGACCGTGGTGCCAGCACGTGTCCATGGTGCAAGGAGGCAGATGGGATGGCTACTCTGACACACACACAGGCAACGTGGAACAGTCACCGGTTCAGTTCTGCCACGCAAGCAACCGATGCAGGTGGCTGTGGCTGTCGTGGCACACATGCAGGAGCGAGGGCTCGCAGAGGGGATGGCACTGCCAACACACACAGCGCGGCAGTGACCAGGACGGCCCCGCCAACACGGACACCAAGCCTGACAGAATTCAAGAAGCGTTTGGACAAAGCTCCCAGGCACATGGTGTGACTCCTGCGTATACCCTGTGCAGGGCTAAGAGTTGGTACTCGATGATCCTCGTGAGTGCCTTCCAACTCAAAATGTTCTGTGATTCTCTGAACGCAAAGCAGCAATGCAAAATGACTGCGACTGTGGTATGAATACAAAGGCACTCGAGGAGGCGACTGCAGCGGGACTGCCAGCCCATGCCGGCAAGGCGAGGATGTACACAGACCTCGATACACAGACCACACACGCAACCCATGAGGGAGCTCGGCTGGGCCCCCGTGGGAGAAGCAAGCGAGCCGGCCCACGCCAAACCCACGCAGCGGGACAAGGAAAGGGGAGCGCACACATGCATACATACACACACACACACACACACATACACGCACACACACACGGCCGCCCCCAGCCCTCCCGGCTGGGGCGCACTGACCTGTGACGCTGGCCTGGGCCACCCGCTGCACGATCGCCTTCATGGCGCAGCGCGGGCCGGCGCCGAGCGGGGACAGGCGGCGGCGCCCGGCAACGGCGGCCGCTCCCTGCCCGCCGCCCGCCCGCACCGCCGCACCGCGGCCGGGAGGTGCTACTGCAGCCCGCCGGCACACCCCCGACAGCGCCAACAGAGGCTGCTTCGAGAGCAAAGGGACAGGTGTGCGCAGGACAGGTGTGCGCAGGGCAGGTGTGCACTGACCAAGTGTGTGCAGGTGTGCACTGACCAGGTGTGCACAGGACAGGTGGGCACAGGACAGGTGGGTTCAGGACAGGTGTCCGCAGGTATGCGCAGGGCAGGCATGCACAGATGGGTACAGGCATGTACAGGCCTAGTGTCTACAGGAAAGGTGTGTTCAGGGCAGGCGTGCACAGATGTACATGGGACAGGTGTGCAGAGGCATGCACAGGACAAGTGTGCACAGGACAGGCCTGCACAGGTGCGTAAAGGACAGGTGTGCACAGGTGTTCAGTGCGTGGAGGGGCTCCCTTCCTCTAAAGGGGAGTTAATGTCTGTACGGTTTTGTGGGGTCGCCTACAAAAGGGAGAAAATGCAGGTGATCAGAGCAGCACCTCTATAGCAACAGCTACAGGGCCACAAGGCGGTGCCCAGAGAAATTAGTGCCTGGGAGTAGCCCTCTAGAAAAGGAGGTGGTAGCTGTAGGGACCAGAGGAGTCTATATGGAAAGGTGAGTCTGTAGGTGCATGGACTAGGTGGGGCTTGTGTTATAAAAGCTCCAATAGAATTATAGAATGGTTGGAGTTGGAAGGGACCTTAAAGATCATCTAGTCCCAATCCCGCTGCTGTGAGGCCTTTCACTAGACCAGGTTGCTCAAGGCTTTATCCAAAACCTTGCTTTGAATGCTTCCACAGTTGGGGCATCCACAACATCCCTTGGCAACCTGTTCCAGTGCCTCACCACCTTCCCAGTAAAGAATTTCTTCCCAATATCTACCCTAGATTTTCCCCCTTGTCCTACCACTACAGTTCCTGATGAAGAGTCCCTCTCTGGCTTCCCTGTAGGCCCCCTTCAGATACTGGAAGGATCTGGAACCTGAGGTGTGTGGGCAGAGACAGCTTTCCTTATGGCAAGATGGGAGACCTTAGAGAGACTTGTGTGGGGTAGGGCAAGGGGTGTCCTAAAAAAGCTGTAGGGAGAGCCTTGATAGAAAAGGGGAGGTGGGGCAGGGGCAGGTAGAAGCCCCTACAGAAAGGAAGCTCTGCCGGTGCAGGGTCTTGGGTCAGCTCCCCCCAAAAGGGAGGCCATGTCCATAGAGACTGGAGGAAGCCTGTGGAAAAAGGAAGGGTTGGGGGCAGAGCTCTAGATAAGAGGAAGTGGAGGCTGCAGGGAGCCCCTGCAGCAATGAGGGTCAGCAGTGAGAGAAACGAGAGGAAACATCAACAGAAAATGGTGGCCAGGAGCTTGGAAAGGAGGTGATGTACATAAGGACTAGAGAAAACCCTACAGAATGAACATTAGTTATGGCCACAGAGCTAGGGGACAGTATCCTACAAGGGGGAATAGCATGTATAAGGATCAGGAAAATCCCTATAGAAAAAAGAGCCTGAAGCAGAAAATTTAATAACTTTTTAACTCGCAGTAGTTGTAATTCATCCCTCATAAGCTTTTATTTGAAGGATGAGTAAGAACTCTTGTACCTGAAACATTAAACTACACTCCTTCCCATTTACTAATCGTTCTTCAAGTATCCATTTCAGAGCTGCTCAGTTGAGAAGCCATCCCAGGTATATTCTGGATCATCCGGGTATGTCCTGCACACCAGCTGGGAAATCACACCTGGTCAGAGCATTGGTTGCAGGACACCAGGCAGCACACAGGTTCATTACCACCTCACAGGACACCTGGATGAACCCAGTTCATGTTCAGCAATTCCAATACACAGACAAAGAACAGCAGCGATCCAAGCAGACAAGAAGGTTGGCAAGTCCAGCAGAGTGGTGACCAAGATGGAGCTGTTGCTTCAGAAATGCAAGGGACAATTTTCCAGTGGTGGTCTGACATAAGGCACTGGGATGACATTCTCAGAGCCCCAACACAATGTTCTGAGCTTTCAGGCAGCTCACTTTTCAGAAGGCGGGCTGCCACTAGAATCAAAGAATGATACCACACGCCTGAGCAGTCGAGTAAGAGGAGGCTGATCATCTCTGTATGTTACTTCTGTTCTCACTTGGAATCCGAAAGGTGTTTCCGTAGTGTATACTTCCTTACGGGGCCCTTGGTTCCTCTGAGGATCATTTTCATTCTCTAAGGAATGGGGGGAGGGTAAGAGGGGAGACAAAAGAGAGCACAGCAATAAAAATGTTTCATGCCTTCATCATGACACAACAGTAGCCACTGGGCATTCAGTCTTCTCTTCCCTTTTCCTCAAATTTTGAGGAATAGATAGCAAAGATCTGGTAACTCTGTAGTCAGAAAAAGTGATTTACTAGGGTAGGTTAGATACCTGCACTGGCACTGGACAAGAAACAGTACTACAATAGCAGCAATAACAACTGGCTTCCAAGTTACCCACATTACAGCTAGCTCAAGCGGCTCAGTGCAGAGCTGACCAAAAGTTAAAGTATTGTCCAAAGGCCTCTTAAACACCGACAGGCTGGGGGTGTCGACCACCTCTCCGGGAAGCTTGTTCCACTGTCTGACCACTCTCCCGGTAGACATGCTTCCTAATGTCCAGCCTAATCTGCCCACAGCACAGCTTTCAACCCATCCCACAATGTAAATAAAAGCAACAGTTCGGGAAGACTCTAGTCCCTGTTCCTGTGACCTGCGGTAAAGCACAAGCTTCTCCCTTCAACAGGGGATTTATCTTCCTTCACGGTTAACCCATTCGGGCTGCCAGGGGGTCGGGCGGACACCCGGTTCACTCACCCGGCCCAAGCAAAGGCCGCGCTCCGGCTGCCTCACAGTTGCTGATCACAACTGGGTTCTGAGCTATCACGTACTACAACTATGTGACCATGACCAGAGTACAAATGAAGCAAGTCAATCTGAAAAAAAGACTGCTGCTGTCACTTCCAGACCCAAGCGCCCCGAGGGGCGGGCGGGCGGGCGGGCGTACTGCCGGGGCAGCGCGGCGGGGGCAGCACCCGGCCCTGCTTTCCCCGGCCGAAATATGCGGCGGGCGCGGTCCCGGGGGCGCTCCAGGCGCTTTCCCCTAAGACTCGTCCCCGGACAAGCCCCGCGCGCGGCCGAGCACCCTCACGCAAGCACCGCCCCCGGACACGCCCCGCGCTGCCGGAGCGAGGCCCCCGAGCGAGGCCCCCCCTCCGCCAAACCCCACCCCTAGGCCCAGCCGCGTCACGCCTTCCCGGGGTGACCCGAGGCACCGTTCCCGGTCCCGGGGCCGCGCCAGCCCGTACCGGGGCCGCCGCCGCTCTCGGCGCCGCCGCCGCTGCCGTAGCGGCTGTAGTAGATCATCCCGCCCAGCGCCGTCCATCCGCCCAGCGAGTACAGCAGCGCTGCTCGCGCGTTCCACACGGCAACGCGCATCGCGCCCCAGTAACGCCGGCGCTCATTGGCCGCGCCCCGCCGCCAATGGGGCGGCGCGCAGGGCGGGGGCAGCGGGGAAAGGAGGAGGCAGGAAACGCCCATTCTACGTACACCTGAAGTCGGGGACAGCAGTAAGGGGTGGTTCTCTTACCTGATTTTATTTTTCATTAATACAGTCCGCTGGTTGCCAAAAGCCACTTCTTAAGAACACGCGACATTAAAATTAAGCCAAAGACTGTCAAAATCTCTGTTGACTAAAACATCCTTCAGCTCTAATTACAGTGTGTGAAAAATGTAGAGTAAGCAGAATATAGACAAAAGGGAATACAAATAAGTTAGAAAGGAGCAGTAAAAACTGCCCCGGAATGTTTATTTCATGTAATACTTAAAACCCCTAGTTTAAAAGAGAGAAAAGGAAATGTAACTAAATTGCTCCATTTCTGTCATCAACATGATCCATGTCTCTTCTTGCTCCTCAGTTTGATCCCTCATGATGCACTCGAAACTGCCAGCTTTTTTAAGTGGTCCATGAATACCTGGAGACTCACATCATCTGTCAAGATTGGAGCTCCTGATTCCTGAAAAAAAAAAAAAAAAAAAAGAAATAATGAGCCTAAAGTACTGTTGTTAATGCAGGGGACTAATTGAAAGCAAATAAAATGTTAGCACTCTGAACTGACTGCCTGCTAAATTAACCACCTTTTGCTCCTGCAAAAGACAAGATCAGTAGAGATCCTTTGCATCTCTAATGAAAAGTTGCTACTTTTTGGCAACAGCACTAACACTATCCTCCAGTACAATCTGAATTACTGCAGAAAAGTCTCTTCTACCTAAAGCATTAGGAATTTTGCTGCCCAAAGTGCTACACAAACAAGGTAAACAAAAAGGATATAAAAGTCTAGTATTCTCAGATAGAATTCTTAGACCTATATGTATCCATATGCTAGTTACTTTTTCCAAAATACTAAATACATTGTGACCTATTTAAATCATATTTGTAGGGAAGGGTCAAGATAAATTTCTACATCAGGTCACCTGAAATCTCTAAGAACATAGGCTACATAAAATCAGCTGCTTCCTTCAATAGCAGCCAACACAGAAAATTCTCCTGGTTTGCCTGTGCCCCCCATGCAGCTGAGATATGGGAAGGGAAAAATCAAAGGGAAAAACCACTCCTTGTGGAAACCACTCCTTTCCTGCCATCAAGCTACTCAGGTCCTGAACTATGGATGCGTCACCTCTGTTTGGACAGGCATTCCTTGGACGCCTTGAGGAAAAACCTCAAAATCAACTGGGTTTTGTGGAAAATTTTTGGTGATTCAGTACAAGAATAGGAACACGAATTAGTCATCCAGGCTTGAAAACTGTTATTCTCATCACCTAGTGGTCCCCACCAGTACTGTTTATCTTATCAACAACCATGGTAAGAAACTGAGGACAAACATAACCTGCTCACAATGCCTGCTGCCCAGACAAATATGTACATGTACATTTTACAGCATTCCCAAACATGAGCAGCTCTTTCATTGCTTACCTGTCCCCATGCATAGAGGTTATTGTGGGTCTGAGATGGGTTCACTTTAGACAAGAGGAACCGGGCCTATCAGGACAAAAGAGAAGTAGTTTTGTAAAATGACAGACCTGTGAGCTCCCTCAAGCTTCCTACCACCTTAGATCCATGACTAGAGATGTTCCTCTGCTTTTACAAGCAAGGTACTAATGTAACTTAAACAGGTTTCAAGTCCAGAAACAGCTCTGCTCCACAAACAACCTGTGTCCAAGGGGCATTGAGTGCTCTGCTACAAGTCATGCTCGCCTGGCAGGGCAGCTCTGGTTCCATGCAACATGGGCATGTCACCAGCTCTGTCCCTTGCATGCCCCATCTGCTCTTCAGAAAAGGGGTCAGTAGAGGACCAGTGTAACAGAGTCACATCAAAAATCAATACCAAATCTTTGTTTTGGACCATCAGTTCCTGCCTCTTCACTGCTACAAATAAGCCAGGCACAGGGAAGCACGGCACAACTGCAATTCCAAGAAGAACAACAATAGGAACTACTTTATATCCTCATTCAGTGTTAAAGAATAAAGGAGCAGGTGGTCAATCATTCAGCATTACTGCAGGCTAACTACAGACACATAACCAAATCATTTCTTTCCCACCTCTTTGGGAATAAAAATGTATTTAAGTCAGCTTTTCCATTTTTTTCCCATCCTCAGATTTCAAAAGTATATCCAGCAAGTGACTTACTTATTAAAAGACAGAGTTGTAGTAAAAGCTCATGAGAAAATATGCAAGCTCTGTACTTTGAAGAGCTAAATTACCACTACATTTAACTTACAGAACCATCCTTCCAGAAAAGCAGAAAGACAGCCATTTGCTCTAGGCAACAACAGAAGGAGTTCCTCCATAAACTTTCCTACCTGACTGCCCCCATGTTCAGTGTGGATGTAACGTGGCATTGGGAATCTGGTCTGCAGGATTTCCTGGCCGTCATCCAGTGGGGCTTGCAGTAGGTGCTTGAAGTTTTCATATTCAGGCATGTCTTGGTATCCAGCTTTCTGCCACTGTGCAATAGTCTATTGATGATACAGGGATGAAATGAAAACAAGAGCGGAGATATCTGCAAGCCTCTCCTTTTTAACCTGCACATCTTAAAGCAGCAAAATGTTACACATACTTCTGCTTACAGGGTAAATGCACCCTTTCACTGCTCTGGCAAAAACATTACTTTCTGTCCCTGAATTTAAGCACAGGCACTCAACACAAAAGCTGGTAGCAATTTGTGCAGTGCAAAAGCAATTAGTTGAAAGTGATCTTCAAGCCTTTATGTTTCAGCCTGTGCCAACATAGAAACATGAAGAATCTGACTTGACCTTACAGTATTTTCAAGGTACCTATTATATGTACTATATATATGTAGCAATTGTTCTACACATATACAGGTCACACACTTAGCTCCTCCTCTGTCTAAATTTTACCGAGTTGCTGAGTGTCTTGCTCTGCAACAGCAGGTAGAAACTGTTTAAGGTCACTCCAGATTTATTGTCATTGTTGACTCAAGTGTTCAACTCCTGTTCGTGTTAACTGGGTATCCCTTCTCACTTCTCAAAGGGAACAAATCCTATATGGAGTGAAATCAGGAGCTAACAGCGGGGCTGCCAAAAACTATCACGCCAAACTTCAAGCGTTCTAATAACAGTCATCAAATAACAGCAAAGTAGCTTAATTCAAAGACAAAGGGAAGGGTTAAAATACCTCCCAAAAAGTTTTCACTGATAGGAATCATATGAGGGAATATGGATAGGAAGGATATGAGAGGGGAAAAAATGCATCAAAGAACAGGGAGTTTTCCAGAGAAAGAAGTGGAAAGCAGCCTTCCTCTTCATCCCTTACCCTATGACTACTCTAGGATGTGACACATTTTTGTTCTTCAGCTACAGTATTGCACTGCTCCCTTCCAAAACCTGACAGGACTGAAATACAGATCTACAGGTCTGCATAGTACACAGGCAGACCAAAGTAGATCAAAGCCAAGGAGTAAGTCTGTATGTTCAGAAAGAGCCAGTATATAAGCATTTACCTCAGTCATGATGGAAGACATATAAGAGCAGCTTCCAAAAACATCCAGTATTTAAAAGCAAAACCTGTAAAACTGCCTAACTGATTTCTTTAAGAGAAGCACTATTTAAGTGTCAAAACCCTGCAATCAAGTCTGTCACGTACCTCAAAAAATCAAACTGTAACTCTCCGTCCTGCTTAGTTTCAAGTTTCTCTAGCCTTTTCCAGGTATGGTAAGGGACCACCTTCATTACTAAGCTAATATAACAGCTGCTACTCAGTGCAGAACACATCCTTAGCAACTCCAGTATTATTTTAACTCTGACAGTGGAGAAATTCTATTCAAACAGGCAGCATGTATACCATGTCATTAAGCTCATGTGGGCTTTGCAAGAAGCTTATTTTACACTAACAACAATGCTGTCCACATGCACGGCAGGAGGGAAGGAGTGCAAACAGAGAAAGAGAACATAGTTCACTGTACCTCACCAAGGTAGATAACTATCTGGAAGAAAGTATCCATCAGGAGGATTCTGTCAGGAAGAATACTGCTGCTATCCAAAAGCACTGGCTGGAGAAAACAAAGAACAAAGTCAGGCACCCCTAAGCCCTCAGAAGTATATTAACCTTCACGGTTGGCCAAACAGCTTGTTGAACCCTGCCCATACGGGCACTGCTCAGTCCCAGCAGAGTGTGGCCAGCCTCCTGCAGCATCACAGAATGGAGCAGCAGGTTATCAGCACCTGTATGAAGTGCAGGATGCCAGAGAGCATCCATGGCCATCCAAGTGTAATTTGATATGATCTTGAACAAAAGAATCTCGGCTTTAACAACTAAAAAAGAAATATAGGGGCCTTTTTGCTGAAATAGTGTTACTCTGACTGAATACTTGTTATTTTGGGTTGATTCACCTCTTCCTGTAAAACACAGACTCACCTCAGGAGGCCCATGGAAAGAATAAGCATAAAGGATGGGCTGGATCATAATGAGAGACTGGGTGAGATCTTGCCTAGCAAAGTGGTGACGGTAATATGAAGATTCATCAGGACTGTTATTGAAGACCTGCAGGAATGGGGAGCGTCGTAGATGGAACATGAACTGCACCAGAAAGATGAGTGAGAAGAGGAATGTCAGCCAAAGTTGCCAAAACTTCTGGACCCAAATCCAATCTTTCTGAACAGCAAATTCTTTGGAAAAAAGTCTACCCCTTATTAACTACTCAGAATTCTTCCCCTATCAGTCACTTGCAGCACTGAACTACAGGACCAGTCCACTAAATTAAAAAAGCACCTGTTCCTCCCCTCTTGAATCTGACAAATAGTACAAGATGTTTTAGTATCACTCACACTCACTCTTGCACACTTTTCCCATGACATCCTTACCTGAGGATACAAAGAAAATGATTCTGACAATCTGAAGGAGTTAGGATCATCTTTGTTGTATTGTCCAAATTTCTGACACTGTTGGAAGCAAAATGGATACTCTGGTTATCTATCTCTTTTTTCTATTTTTTCCCCTTTTTTTTTTTTTTAGAATTAACACCTTTTTTTTTTCCCAGAAGGGTGTTCTCTTGGTTGTTTTTAAACAATCAAGGCATGAACCTGATGAGAACAAGTAATTACAACATTCACATTCTTTAAGTCAGTGGTTACTCTGTCTTACTGGAATGAGAATGATGATTCAATCTATTTATATATATATATATAAAACCCCTAGATTTGAAATTATCCAAGACTGAAAGAAATAGTGCTTTGAAGATCTCCATAGTGCTTCTTCATATAGTGCTTCTAAAGCACTACCCATTAAATCAGGGCTACTACATTATACTTAAAACTGCTTTGTACACTATGAAACAGTTCTGTGACAATTACTTCCTGCTAGAACAGCACCAGACTGGCATTTCACCAACTGCTTCACTGAAAATAAGAAGCATCAATGGTTTTAGCAATTTAACTATAAATGACTCCACAGTCTTTTCAACATGCAGTGTGCTTGTTTGTGTTTGTGTTCAAATCTCAGTTTTTCAGTGTATGATGTGCCATACTGTGTTAGTACCAACTCCACATGGGTGTTTGGACAAGGCCAACACTGATTTAGACAATCTGGGCTTGTAAAATTCAAAGCAAGAGACAGCAAGAGCTTGAAGAATTAATTCAGATTATTGCTCTGAATTTAGCCCACATCTGAGTGCTCTGTCTAGTTTTGGGCTCTCCAGTGTAAGACAGACATGGATATATTGGAGTGGGTTTAGCAGAAGCCACCAAGCTAGTCAGGTGTTGGAGCATCTCAGGCAGAAAGTGAGGATGAGGAAGCTGGGTTTGTTCAGCCTGGTGAGGAGTGGGATCAAGGAGTCCAATTGCTGTCTACAGCTACTTGACTGGTAACTGGGCAAATGGAAATTCTGACTGGGAAATAGAGGCAGGGGAGAGAAAAAAAGGATCCTCGTGACTGTGATCAGACATTGGAACAGACTGTTAAGAGAAGAAGAGAAACCCCATCTTTGGAGATCTTCAAAACTCAGCTGAATAAGACCTTGAGCAACCTGCTCTAACTTCAAAGCTGGCCCTACTTTAAGCAGGAGGGTCAAATCAGAGACCTTCCCACCTGCATTACTGTGTTTCATTATCACTGATTCAACCTCAGGTTTAACTCTTTCAGCATAATGGGATGTTTACCTACCCCATCAAAAATTTGCTGATCACAACTTAATTCTGAGCTATCACATACTACAAGTATGTGACCACAATCAGAGTAAAAATGAAGCGAGTCAATCTGAAAAAAGACTGCTGTTATCACTTCCAGAGAGCATTTTTACTAAATCAAGAATGCACCCAACCGCAGTCTGATTTTCTTACCAGCCTGATCAGCTGTCTGTCCAGCCACCGCAGAACATCAGGTCCCTCCTCAGATTCAGCTCTGTACACTCCCAGTCGTGCCATCAGCACGGCAGCTGCTTCCTGGTCAAACGCAGCTTCTATATGCTGGAGCTGAGTCTGTGCATCTGCCCAGCTACAGGGTTAGTAAAGGGTTAGTGCTCCATGCATCCACCTTCGGCAAAACTCAAACCAGATTCATCCTCCTTGTGCCAGCTACTCTGTGGCCACTGCATGCAACAAAAAGCTAGAAAAATTCCAGCAGTCTGCAGCTTAACTTTCTGCCACTCTGCTGGAGAACTGGCACAGGATACTCACTTTCTGGCTATGGTGGTGACACGAATGCGCTTTTCCGTACTGGAGTGTTGATACTGAGTGACAAACTGCACTGCCCCTCTGCTTCCCTGAGGTATCGGTGCATTGTGCTGCAAATGAAACAAGGGCAGCTTTCAAAACATCATGGCTTTTCCATAACTCTTTCCAACTGTAACAAGCCCACACAAAACAGAAAACAAAGAGAACACACATGGAATAAAATTCCTTTGGGGTAATCTTCTGAGCTGCCACAGTTACTTCTGAGCCATCAAGTTATTACAACTTGAAGGACTAATTCTCCAAAAATTTTAACATATTTTAACATTATTTATTCTCCACTGCACCTACTGGCAAAAAGACAATTTCTTCTTTGTTAAATAAATACTGTAGAAAAAAAACAAGGAAAGAATGCAGGTTTTATAAAGAACAAAAATAACAGACAATTTATACCTATGAAAACAATTTCTGAGACTATTTCTTTATTACAAAACACTTGATTGCTTTGCAACCAACCACCTGCAACACAGGGGATGTCATTGCACTTTCTAGCCCTGTAACAAGTAGTTTGATGTGTAAAAAAGATGATCAAAAAAAAAGAGAAGCCAAGACTGACCTGATTTACCACTTCAAAGTAAATGGCCAGAGTTGTACTGGGATCCAGACTACAGATTTTCCATTGAGATGTTCCTCCAATTCCAAGCTCCTGCACAGAATCAAAAAGAAAGCAGCAATTTTGCCTCTAGCAGCAGGAAAGGCAAGCTAATGTCAAATTCTGATCCGAGATAGAAGTAATGGCAGGCCTTCTAGATTCATTATCTTTTGAGTGTGACTGAAGTTACTGAAGGCCATACAGTTAAAGAAAGCCTTATGGGGCAAGAATTTAGTCTAGGAAAGACTGTCACTTCGTAGGGATGTTTCCAAGTTGTTCTTCTCCTTGAAAACTCTGATATTCTAGCTGAGCTGTAGGGCTAGACAGAAACTTTGCACTGTTTATTTACTTTGCTATTAAAGATTTTTTCACGTCAGAAACTTACATTTTCAGAGACACACGGGCCTTTAGCATTCAGTGATATGCATGGTCCAATAGCTCCTGCAATTTTCAGCTCCCTAGAGGTCTAGAACAAGGTAAAAAAAAAAAAGTCGTGGATTTTTTTTAATCAAGTCAATCAAATAGAGTACACAGTCTAAACCAGTTGCTCAGCTTTGGTGAGATGATAAAAAAACCAAACCCACAAAACAACAGCAACAACAAAAAAACCCGCCACAAACTTACTAAGCTTTCAAATAAAAATTCCTTCCACCAGTGTGGTGCTTCTCCCAAAGAAGTCAAGATGACATCTGGCCTCAAACATGTACACTTTTATACGCCCCAGAGACTTCAACTGACTTTTGAGTGAACAGCACTTGTATTATACCCCCATTATGTCATCCAATCAAACTGATCTCTCACCTTCACATCCAAATTTGCACCAAAAGCCATCCGAAACTCTCCGTTGTACCCTTTGTTAAATACCCGCTGGAAGGTCTGTCTGAAGAGAGAAGTGTTGAAGGAGTCTCCCATCACCATGTGTCCTCTGGGAAAGAAAAAACAATACACAAGGGAACTGAAGCAACTGGGAACTAGAAGTACAAAGGATACATCCCTGCAAGTCTAACACATGCAAACACATTCAGTAACTGTTTTAGAGCATGCCTTTGCATAGGCAGAACTCGCATCAGGGAAGGCAGATTCATGGACTCCTACAAAGCCAGACAGGTTAGTAGTGCTCCGCCTTTGCCAGCTTGCTTTCTCAGCTATATTTCTTACCATCCCTTTAGCTGCCTTCAAAATGTTCATGTTCCACGTGTTAGAAATGTCTCAGCTCAAGAAGGCTCTTTGTTCAGCCTGCTTTCCCTGAGCAGGGCTGGAACCCTCCACACTACACGAGGGATGCCTGCACTGCTGCAGCACTTGGACAGTTGTGTGGGTCTGTGCTGGGCCTCCCCTCAGTGCCATGGCAAACCCAGCCCTGATCAGATGCAGCTTTGTAGTGCAAACAAAGGGTCTAACAATGTCTCTGCTGCTTACTGAGCACTGAGTGATTATTTACAAACACCTTGCATTTCCTCTAACCATCCTTTGGCTCTCTAGACACAGAGTATTTTAAACGGCCAGTAAGACATGCCGAGTCTCCAAAAGGCCTGGTTTGGCACACAGCCTCCCCAGAGAGACCATATTCAGCAACACGGAACACAGACATTTATTCCTTAGAGATATCACTTAAAACTGGACCCAGGGAAGGCAAGAATCCCTGGAGGAAGCACAAGTGAGCTGTTAAGCAGAGAAAATCAGGCCCATACAAGAAAAGCTTCTACCCACCAAGCCTAACAGTTGTGTGATGGCACTTCAGTCATGCACAACCACAAAGCATGACATCTTTATCCCATAAATTCTGGAAGGGATACTTGCTGGCTCCAAAGGAGACATAAGGCACTTGCAAAAGACATATTGCACCATGCTTTAGAATACTTTTCTCAAAGCAGGACATAGAGTTTTATAACAGCAGTGCTAACTCACATGCTGCTTTGACACTCCAGAAATGTGGACTGGAATCAGGTAAGTTTTGGCCGTTTAATTCCTGGCAAATTCAAACACAGTGTAGAACAGAATAACAATCTCACCCTTTTGCCATGGCAGCAATATTAACTGCTTTTTGAACCATTCTTCCCCTCCAAAAAAAAAAAAAAAAAGGCAGGTGTCAACTTTGTGCTGTCCTGCTCTGAACATACCCAGTGAGGTTTGCACAGCACTTCATCTCCAGCAGCCCAGTCTGGTCCAGGGCACAGGCATAGATGTCGATGCAATGCCCGTTGGCTGCAGTGCGATTAGCCAGAGTCTCGTAGTGCTGGGGAACACATACACAGTGCTCAGGATGAACACATACACAGTGCTCAGGAGGCTGCAACGGGCAGTGTTTCTGCTGCTCTCCAGCTGAGGCACACACGTGAAACACAAGGTACAAATGTGGCAATTACCAGTGCTGTGGTAACTAAACAGCTGTTTGCTCTTGCTGCCCTGCTGCAGCACACTTCTCCCATCTAGGATGAGGGATTCACTTGGACGAGATTGAGTTGCATGTCTCAAATACAGAGAGTGCATGAATCGCATGGGATCTTTGCCTGTGATGACTTAGTGGAAACCCAAAGATTTCTAGGTGATAGTTAAGAGAATAGGTGCCATACGGCTTTCTCTAAGCTGACAAGGACATTTCATGTCTGACATTTTTACTATTTTAACAATTGTTTTACACATCAAGAAGAACAAATGAAGCTTTCTGGAAATGACCAATTCTTGGAAGACAGGTTTTTTCCTTCCCAGAAGGAATTACAATGATGCTGATGAACAAACTCTCCACCCAACATCAGCTAAGAAATAACACTGAAATACTTTTTTCTCTGAGAAGATACAAGACCATGCTGGAAAATAACTAGGAGAAAGTCTTTTACCCTTCCCTTGACCATTCTCACAATTTATCACACACAGAAGACTGGGCATTTCAAGCACAACCATGCAAATATCTGGACATACCGTTCCTACATTGATAGAACAGAATATATTTACTGGGGAAGGACATTGGGCAGCTGTCAACATAGCAATGTATATAGCTTTGTGTACTGTCCTTTCTCCCCCATGTATTGTTCCAACACAATATTCAGTTTTAGCTTTTAAACACACCCGGCAGGCACTAGCACCTACTTTGGTGGCCTTCTTCATGAACCTTGCATTATCCTTCTCTATGTCATGCCAAGAACGGATGGGTGTTTTCAGTTCATCCCCCACCACCATGCCTGGTCCTTGTGTCGGTGGCCCGCCTGTAAACAGCATTATTCTGGCCCCTGTGTTTGGAAATGTGCCCTAAAATAAAAATAAAGACTTATATCAGAAGGAAGGGAGGGAGGGAGGGAAGAAAAAAGGAAACTTATTAAATTAAATGGTGTTATGGGGTTTAAAGCCTCTTTCTGAATTTTCGCCATGCCACCACGCAAGGGTGCTCACCGACAATGGCACCACGGTCTGGCCAGGCAGCAGTGGGAAGAGCTCTCTGCCATCCTTCCCCGCATTCCTTTGGTTTGCCAGGGGGAGGGGGGAAACCATGCAGCCGGGCGGTCTCCAGTCTCTTGAGGGGAGGTTTGGAGAGACAGACCATTTTCTCTCTGTACCCCTGTGGTTACTGTGTTTTGTTGTTTTGTCTGTTTTGGTCTGTATTGCTCTCCGTTATTAGTAAAAACTGTTATTTCGTTTCTACACGTTGCTCAAAAACTCTTGTATTTTCAAATTTACAAAAAGTTTGGGAGGGAGGGGTCTCTATCCTATCAGAGGTCCTGCCTCCCTGGCATACATTGTCTTTAACCCAAGATAAATGGCAACAATGCTTTCTTGAGACAAGTGTCTGCATGTGTTTCTGCAATGTCATAGGCACCTGTCCCTGCCAGAGGCCACCTCGATAAGTAGCGATGACAATCACAGCACTCTGATGAAGTTTAAACTCCAACTATGTTAAGCTTCCTGTTTTCAAAACAGGAAGCAGGCAGTTTCTGTTCTCTTCACTTTTATCTTAGATGACCCTCAGATAAATCCAGTGCATGGTATCACCTGTTGTGTGGCCATACACACGAGAATCAGAGACTTTTAAACACCTGTGAATTTTACCATTTAGATGAAACCTCCAGCCCACTCTATATCAGCTGGTGCTTATACACATCAAATGTCAGTAGAGACAAATTGCACCTCTGCAGCCCAGTCTAACCCAGATGGACTGACACCTGCACACATCTCAGCAAACTTTGCCATGTGCTTACTTTGACCTGCTCATCTCAAACAGCAGCATTACAAGTACCTCCAATAAGCCAACTGCGATGGAAAGAGCTACTCCAGTGGAACGTAAAGGTCTCTTTCCCTGGGTCACTGGCCACGGGTCCCTTTGCAGTTCTCCAAGCAGATCTGTTAAATTCATGTCAATCTTATGTACTGGCTGTAGAAACCTGCAAAAATTCAAATGAAATGTTGTCCTACTTCTAAGTTCAAAGAAGGAAAAAAGTGTCCCTTTGTTCCTGGCACACATAAATTGCATTGAAACAGAAGCAAAAAGACATGTGGCATGTTGCCTTCTTACATCCAAACTTTCCAAGATAACAAGCCTGTGCAAAATAAAAAATTTGATCAAAACAAGACATCAGACACTGACATGAAGGCAAAGTCACACAAAGAATAGGAAAAAAAATTCAATGGTGATTTAGTTTGCTGAAACATGAGAGCTGCCACTGAAAAAGAGGAGCTGCAAAAGAGAAAACTGTATTCAACAGAGGCAAATACGGCTTTACTGTTCAGGGGTCACTGATGATCATGTTTTGGATTTGCTGGATCAGGAGGTAAGAGATGATATATAGGATTGTTATCCATAGTCCAGAGTCCCCATTCGCTGGTCAATCAAAGACAGGTCCTTGCTCCAGGCGACCCCTAAGCAATGTGCTTTCCAAAGACAGCCTCTCTATGTTTTACAAGTAGAAATCTAGCCTGAAAGGCAATCCTGTTCTTGCAACTGCAAACCTAAGATATTGTAGAAGTCTAATACACTGCCTGCAGCTCTAGCAATCCCATCCAGCAGCTCTAGTAACCCCACACATACATATCACTTAATGTAGAGAAATAACTGTGACAAGACAATGCCATTTAAATCTTCTTTCTTACAGAAACTTCTCTTGGGAAAACCAGGTTTAGAAGCATGCCCCTAAGGGGCACAAAACATCTGCCCTGCTCACCTGCTGTGCTGGTGAGGCTTACCTGCTGGAAATAGGAGGTTGCTCTGGAGTTTGAAGAGGTCTTCCCTGTTGCATAGAGACGGCTGGCCTTGAAAGCCCAAGCATATCCTAGAGAATAGTAAAGAGGAGGCAGAGGAGATGTACTATCCAAACACTAAACATATTACTTACATTACTATTTAACATAGCCTGAGGCCTGCAATACTGTAGCAATAAATATATTTAAATCTGTGAAATTATTCATCTTTGCACTCCCATTAGGAATGGATCAATGGCTCCGTTACATGAGATACACCAACTCAATCTTGGACAAGCTTCCAAGGGATTTACAAAGGCAAAAACTGGGAGGGCAGCAGGCTAACAGTTAAGAGCACTGAGCCCTCCTTTCTACCCAAGAGCCCTGTGCTTAAAAGACTAGCAGTGGTGTCAACAAAGCTAACAGGAACAAGCCAGTGGCCTACAAGATAGCAGAGCATACCTGTATTTGCTTAGCTGTCAGGTCCTTTGTGCCCCGAAACACGTAGCTCTTGGAAATCCCTTCACAGCTCAGCTCATGAACCTGGACCATCCTGCCAAAAGTGATCAGCCCCACCAGAGCACTGGCAGGCAGCAGGCTCAGGGACATCTGGAGGGACTCCTTCAGCGCCTGCAAATCCTCCTCTTCCAAGCACGTGTCAACAACATACAGGAAGATCAATGGCGTCTGCGGACCTCGCTAGTGTGGAAAGAGATGAATTTTAGGGCCATGCATACACCAGGTGATACTTTTTAATGCCTTCAGCCAAGGCATAAAATTAGTCCTGTCATAAGCACCTTGCAGATGTTATTTATTTGCTTTATCTAAAGCAAATTAACACATATATAATCTGTCACAGACAAGACAATTCTGGGGGCTTCAAACTTGCCTGTGATTCATTTACCTGCACTATATATTCAATTGTTGAAAACTGAGGCATAAGCTCTGCTGGTTGATTGACTTCAGATATGCCTGCATATGCTGGGGGGAACTGAAAAAGAGAACAAAAAATTAGGACAAGGAAGTTGCAGGACAGAAATGTAGGGCTCTCCTCTTCAGTACAGAGCCTGCCCTGCTCATGATGTGGTTATTGAACTCTTTATTTACTGCCACTGCACCAAGCTAATTAATTCATGACAAGAGACCCACACTGCTGCCTTCCTAAGCACAAACAACAAGTGGCCAGCAGGATGGACAGCTGCTCGATCCAGGGTAAATACAGTATAGGACTATAGCAGCAACTGTGCATTAGTTGAAAGTCTTGTAGCCATGAGGTAGTTTCTGATGCCAAAAGTCTACTCAGATCTAATGAATTTCATACTTTGCAAGAACAGTAAAATCAAGTGGAAAAAAACCACGGGAAACACATGGGACAAAATAGCATTTTTATTTCCTTTCTATGTCCTGCAAGCCAGCAAAATCACTGGCAAAACTGGACTGAAAATAGCCAAGATGTCAGGTAAAGCAGACTGTATTCTGGCCTGGGTTCAGCAGACAAAAAGGCCAAGGTATGGAATCTAGAGAAGGGCAATTTAAGCTTAATGTCCTTTGTCACAGAAGGCTATCAATAAAATGTTCACTGAAAAGATGAAAGGGCTGATGCTTTTTCCAACTTACCGGATTTCTCTGAAAACAGAAGTTACAAGCCCAAAGCTTGGCCCGATAGTCAACTTGGCTGCAAGGGAAAGATGAGGCATTAGTATGACTTCAGAAACAATTTTACAGCACAGCTTCACAATTATCCATGCTGGTTCACAGCACTGAGGAAGAAACAGTATCAGACACTCCAGACTGAATAACAAATGTTCTAAGGATTCAGACTCTTGTTCTATTGCCAGAAAGTTCATTAGCTTATTCAGCCCTGCCAGGCTTGTCAGTATGATGAACCACTGACAGCTCTCAGGAGCAAAGGCTCTGGTAGACAAAGACTTGGGTCTAATCCTTCTTTCACCACACTTAGGCTTATCTCAGTTGTCTTACTGTTTGTACAGCTGTAGCACAAAGTTCTACAGTCTCAGAGCAGCAGGAGGCATCCACCTAGTCCTGTGCAAACATAGAACAAAGAGGCTGTTCACTGCCCTAAAGAGTTTACTCTCCTCAGCCTGTTACAACATCCTGCTGCTGTGGTATGCCTAGCCATATTCTTAGTTCCTAGGTTTGGTCTCATTTTTACTTTCTCTTACTAGCTTTTCCTACTTTTTCTCAGCCCAATGCTACACTCAGAGTATGCATGATCATCACATGATTTTAGGGGCCAAGCTTATTCCTCTAAAATTACTTCCTGATGCTCATACTGGAACTGACCTACAAGCAGCAGGATGTGGAAGCAGGAAAACAAATGAACGTCACAGTCCAGAGGATGGTATCAGTAAAACTGGCATCTTTGTTTATTTTGAGTTTTAACATTCACCACAAAATTCTCTGCAATGGTAGGAGGATTGGTCATTTCATCTCTGCCTTAACAGCCTCCTCCTGCCTCCTCTGGTCCTGCCAGCTCTAATAACAGACATGTTAATGTATCTCCTTAGGCACGTGTGGATTTTAACAAGCCCACCAGATCTAAATGAAAGAGCCTCCAGGCACTGGGCAGAGAAAAAGGGGAATAAGGAAGTAGTGAAGTTCAGATAAAAATTAGGTACTATTCAGCCTCTCTTAACATCCCCAGCCAAGAAATTCATACCAGAGCGGGTTAAGCACTGCTTTGCAAGTTGGCCTGCTGCAAAGCACCGGTTCATACTGCACAGGCGGCAGGTCAAGACGTTCCTTCAGTGGGGTCAGGAGACAAGCCAGCGGTACAACCATCCTTGTGGCCTCCAGCCTGCTGGAGGGCCACACGTTCCAGCTGAAACGCACTCCGTCACGCTCCTCATTTTGCTGGATGAACTCCAGGTAGGTCGCCATGGGACTGCAGAAGCTCTGAAAGGACATAAGAACACACATTCAGGCAGCAGTCACCTATTTGGACAACAGGCCTGCAAAGGAGGTCAGCAGATTGGCTACAGGTAGGCACAGGGCACTGCAGGACAAAGCCAATACATTACAGTGCATTAATCCCATTATCAAACGAACCACGTGACTACATTAATCTCTTCTGTCCACTTCTCTCATCAACTTACAGCCAATCCAAATCCAACAAAGAAACAAGGAAATCTGAAACTCAAAGCCAGAAAGCAAGGGGGTTTTTTTCTTATGATCCACATTTAACATCTCAATACCCAAACAGCCTCATGCTGACCTCAAGGCAGTCCTGCCTGACTGGGCTAGTAACAGAAAACAGAGGCCAAGTCTAAGACCAAAACATTCCTCACATATGTCACCTGGCTGCCAGTCTGATCTGCTTACAAATGGAAAGCAGCACATGACAAACTGTCAAAAAAGATTTTCTGTGATTTTTAGACACCTGCTGGGCATGGCACCATTGTCCCACTCCCAGTAAGGAAGGAACTGAGAGTCCAGCAGACTTAAGAAAACATCCCGTTCTGGGAGAGATATCCCCAACACAACAGAGGAGTCACTGTCTGTACTGCCTTACTAAATGCTTCAGAGTAGGACATGAACAAAAGCCTCCAGGCTGTCATTGCCTTTGATGTCTCTGAGAAAGGGAAGAACAAGCCTACAAAAAAACTTGCTTGTCAAATCCAGTGCACAGACACCACACCACACTAGCAGCACCTCACAGAGCCTAGAGCAGCAGCTCCACAACCTGCTCCAGACAAGGAAACTCAGAGGTTCACCTACAGCTGCAGATGCTCCAGCATTACCTTACTCCTGGTCCTCACTGCAGGTGGGATATTCACAAGGGCCACATGCATGAGAAATGAGAAGCATCACCTTCACTCGGAAAAGTTTTCCTGCAGAACTCCAAACTCACTGACATTTTCTTTGTCCTTGCTATTGAGGATGTAAATCAAGCTCATGGAGAATTGCCCTATATTTCTACTCCCACCTCTGGACAAAGTGGTTCACAACACATCCCCATCACAAAAAGGTCTGCTGGGGTAAAAGTCAGAGCTGAGCCTCCCTGTAAAAGATCCTGGACATCAGAACAGCAAGACAAACACCTGACACCTCAGGTATGCAGCACAGCCACAGGACAAATTAATGCCACATTCCTCCAACTGCCCCAACCTCTACCCTGCCCCAGGCCGAGCCCGAGTTGTCATACTGGGCTTGGCATGGGCTGTGGTCCCACTTTGGGGTCAGGACAGCAGGAGGGGAGGTGTTCCCCCCTCCAATGAAGGGGGGAACTGCCCATCTGCCTGCCCATCTGCCGGCCTCCCCGCCAGCGCAAGGCAGGGGCCCATCCCACCAGTGGGAAGGTCCCAAATCCCCTACTCAGGAGATGACGGACCCTTCCAAAGCCTTAGCAGAAGAGTGGTGGCAGAATTCCATTCTCCCCGTGGGATCTGCTTAGGGCACAACGCTGACACCCGCTCCTTCCAGCAAAGCTATAGACAATGCTGCTGCTTCCAAAAAGTTCCCTGCTGCTGCTGCTGCTACAGGGAACCCCACGGATCAGCAGGCTGCTGCGCTTGGCATGGCTATAAGGGACAAAGTTACAGGGAACACCGCTGAGCCCCCGTGCTGCTCTGTGGGAAGCTGCTGACCCCCATGGAAGCACTGAGACAGGGGACACCACTGCTCCCTCAGACCCTCCCGTGAGAGACACCACCGACCCCCCCCAACCCCCTCACAGGAGACGCCCCTGACCACTCCCCCCCCCTCCTCGGGGGACCTCAGTGACCCACCCACTCTGCCTCCCCTCACGGGGAACACGATTCCCCCCCCTCAGTTCCCACCGGAACCTCCGCAGGCCCCGCCGCTCCCACCTGCCCGCGCCGCTCCCGCCGCTCCCGCCTCTCCCTCCCGACGGGCCCCGCCCGCCCGGCAAGGCCACCTCAGCACTACGCTCTGCCCGCAGCCAAGATGGCGGAGGCAGCACACCCCACCCTCCCCCCCGAGGCTCCGCCGACATCTTGACTAAGGGCACCCTACGCTGCTTAAGGAAGGAGGCGGAGCGACCTGCCCGTAACAAACATGGCGAGGCGTCGGGGAGGCCATCTGGGTTAAGGGTGGCAGGTGCCGGATGGGAATGACGACAGACGGAGTGTCTCTGCTAAATGTGGGAGTCGCTGTGGCGTTCCCGCTCTGGCGCAGGATGGAGGAAGCAGCTCTGCTTTCAGGGTGCTCGGCAGCTTGGGAGGGTGCTGTCATGTTCAGCAGGGAACATAGAACCTCCTGGGAAGAGGTTATCAGTAACGCTCCACTAATAACACAGACACTTTTTAAAGAAATAAACTGCAAGCCCCAGAGAGCCTCACCTTTGCCTCAGCTCCCAGCTCCTCTCTCAGGCAAGAGCTGCTGTGCCCGGGCACATTGGCTCAGTGAAGCCAAGCCATCAGGCCACCCAGGCCAGCAACGAGGCAGGGACAATCAACTGGATTTTCTTTCCTCTCTGTTCCCAGAAAAAACTTTACCCTCACAGTTGCTTGAGGCAACGCTGGTTCATCACTCTGTCAGGAAATCTGTACCCCAGCCCACTGGGAAGACTGCTGCAGTGCCCAGATGCTCTCATGATGGCCACAATTTTCAGAAATGCACCATGGAGCCTGTGGATATGTGGCAGATGTTTGACCAAGCCTGACTTGCCCCTGGAATTTGTCTCTGCCTTGAAACTAGGCAAATATGTTCCCTCTTTCATTGCTTCCTTCTCTGTTGGTTCCCAGAACCTTTTCCAAAGCCAAGGAGGCAAGACTGTTCCTAGTGAGACCGACAACAGGAATCCTCCACTATAGCTTTGTGTAATGCCGGGCAAGTGGGATTTGTCCTATCTGAATGCACGCACACAAATCCATCTCTGAATGCTGCAGACTTCCACACATACTTCGAGGGGCAAAGGCATTGCAGTGAAATATCTCAATCTGCTTCACACTGGTTTGTGTGTTTGCCTTAAATTCACGCAGCCAGTCAAGTCAGCTTATAAATATTCCACAGGCTTCTGTGTGGGTATCACTCCACCTTTGCTTTAAGGAAATTAATGCCCTGTGATCTGCCCATGCACTGTCAAGCTTTGGTTTTTTTCCTGCTTTCTTTCTTTTAAATACAACAGAAATCTGTGTTTTGAGTATTTTTTATTTTTCTAAAAGTCATTGACTGAAAGAAAGCCTAAAGTTTGTTCTCAAGTTGCTTAAAACAACAGGAGCAACATGTTTGAAATGCTCTGCAGCAGTGTAGTCATCCATGCAGGTTTGATCCCCAGGCTGCTATTTTTCTCCGATGAGTCCAAACTCACTCAGTTATCATGTTGGTGTCTGCCAACACCTGATATGATAGATAAAAAACTCAAGAGATGCAGTGCTATGGAGATCCACTGATGGAAGTGGCCAAAATGCCTCCAGCTACCTAGCACAAGAAACATGAAAGCTTGGCAAACCATGGATCTGGAATTGCCTATAGAAGGTGACTTTTGAGACCAACCACAGGGTGATTTCTTACTCTATGAGCCATGTGGGACACACCTCATACTTTTCTTAGCTATATGAAGGTTTTGGTAAAACCAAGCATTGAAAATGTGGCCAAGCTTGACACATAATGAGCAATTAGGAATGTAAATGTTTTAAATATTGCTGCACAGTCTGGGGTGGAATGCTTGGCTATAAAAAAAAATTTAAAAAAAGGCAATCTCTTCTCATCTTTAAAGCACCTGTAACAATCTGTGACTGCTCCATTAGCAGTCCTGCTTCCCTTCCCTGGAAAGGACAGAAGGAATTGGCTGGCAGATAAGGAACGGAATAAGTACACAGATAAGAGCCATTTTCAGAACACGGAATTCCACAGCGAAATTGAGGTTATCCAGGGAAAAATTCAGGAAACTGCTTTAACCAAGAGCCTTCACTCCTTCTTCCCAGAGCAGAAAAGGTGTCCTTTCTACTGAAGCCTGTGCTTCAGTAGAAAGCAGAGCACTATTACAGGTCCAAAACAGAGCAAAATGAAACACTGTCTGAGCTGAACATTAATTTTGCCTTCCCAGATTCCTGACATAAGGCAAATTGTGTGCTCTGTGTAAAATCTGTGAACACAAGCAGAAAGATCACAAATACAGTGGGAATAAAAAAAGCAGAAGCATTCTACTTAGGAATGTATGCTAAAGTGTATAAAATTCTGATTACTACTAATGCTAACATCCTCAGCCCCAGGACTTGCTCTCCAAGCAGTATGAGGCAAAGCAAATCAGCTCTTCTGAAGTTGTCCGTTTGTCCTTCATTTTACATCTTCCTCACATTGCCACATCAACAACAAAGCACAGAGCCCAGGGCCAAGGCCATGCTGCACCCACCCTGCTAGCATTAGATTAACTAAAACACTTAGCAATGATTGTGAGTTTGTGTCCTGCTTTCAGCTGGGATAGAGTTATTTTTCCTCCCCAGGAGCTGGTTTAGTGCTGCATTTTGGATTTAGGATTAGGATGATATTGGTAACACCCTGATGTGTTAATTTTTGCTGAGCAGTGCTTAGTGTCTAAGTCAATGACTTTTCAGCTTCTCATGCTGCCCAGCCAGCCGGGAGGCTCAGGATGCACAAGAATTTGGCAGGGGACATAACCAGGACAACTGGCCCAAGGGATATTCCATACCATATGGTGTCATGCTGAAAAACAAAACTAGAGGGAGTTGGCTGCTGGGTTGCCAGTCCACTGCTCAGGTACTCCTTGGGCATTGGGCAGTAGATGAGGAGCATTGTTCATCACTTGATTTAGATACTCTTTTATCATTATTTTCCTCTTCCTTTTCTGCCCTCTTAAACTATCTGTATCTGAATCTACAAGTTTTACTTTTTTTCTGATTCTTTCCCCCATCCCACTGGGAAGGAAGTGAGAGAACAGCTGTGTGGTATTTACCTGCCTGCTGGGCTAACCCACATCAGTTCGGAAGAGGAACACAACCTTACAGCCCTGTGTTTCTGGGGCAAATAACCCAAGTAAAAGCTTTCCATTCTTCAGTTTTTCTGGAAGAATTGCAAGCTTGCTAAAAAAGGGAGAGAAAGCAAAACACTACAGGCTCCCTACCTAAGCCCCAACTTGTTTTGTTTAACAACTGAAAGACAAAAAAACCTTTGAACTCCAGTTCCCATCCTCCACACTTCCCCCAAGATCTCCCAAAGAGTGCACAAAGTGCAATGATTAAATTTCTCAGCTTGGAGGTGAACATTTTCAAAAAGAACTTGGACACCATCTCCAGAGCTTGTCATGGTACGTTTTTGTCTCCTCCAGGTTGCAACTAAGCTGGGCTCAGTGCGGCTGAAGAGGGCCTGGCCACGCACTTCTAACAGGTGAAATGACAGAAAGTCCCAGCCACATGAAGCAAGAGAAGGGAAAGGTGGTCTCTGTGTGGTGGAGGCTAGCTCTGTTTGAGATGTTTCGCATCAACAGGAGACCCAGCTGTCTCCACTCACTACAGTTTCTTTCAAAAAAATGTCTCTGCATGTGGAGGCAAAAAGAAAACCAGGTTTAAGGGCTTCCTCTTTTTTTTTTTTTTTTTGGAGACCTGTGGGAGCCATACCAGGACGAGACAGAAGATGGTGTTCGAACATCATCATCATGGCTAAGCTTCATGAATGAAGATTTGAGAAGGACTCTACCCACGCTTGCTGCAAACGCACTGATGGTTGCAAAAGGCACAGTGGAAAGTTTCCTTAGGCGGTGTCGGCAAGACACGGTTCTTTCTGTGTTGTCTTTTCTCCTCAAGAATGATTCTGCGTGTGTTCTCAAAAGAAGCAGCAGTGTTATGAATAGTGTGTCTCCATGTCTCCCAACTGGAGGCCAGAGTAGACCAATGATGATGATTAATATGGCCAAAGCTGAGATATTGTTTCAGAGAGTCCTTGTATCTCCTCTTCTCTTGCTCTGAAAATCTAGTCTGAGTCCTAAAACTGAACATGGATGAAGACTCCTCCCAGACAAAAAGTCCCTGGACAGAAAGCTCTTGCTGCCCATGGATTGCTGAGGCTGTTCCACCAACTGCACCTGAAACCCAATGCCCTGAAACCCACCCTGGGAGAGGATGGACAGGAGCCTTCTCCCACTGACCATCAGTTTCTGGTTTCTCTCCCCAGAGTGCCAGCAGCTCATCATATGGTGTTTATCCATGCAGCCCTCAGACAGGCCATCGTTGGAAGACCTTTTCAAGAATTCTTGGCTGCAGGACCTTCACCAGCCCCAGGAGACAGCAGAGATCCATCCCCCTGTACAGTAGGATCCGGGATCCTGGCAAGGAACAGCTCCATGTGTCTCATGGCATTAAGAAGCAAAGAAAACCACTGTTTCTCTATGACTAGCATAGAGTAGGGATCATAGCTGGTGAGATGCTTCCACCAGTGCTGGGGGAAGTTGCGGAGGAAGTGGCTGAGCACTTTCCACTATATTTGATGTGGCAGTGTGGTGAAGTTCCCACAAACTGGAAAAGGGGAAACCTCACTCTCTATTTTGCACATTCATATCAGTAAAAGAAACCTCCAAGCTCTTCCTCCAGTCCGAGCTGCATCTTCCCTACACCCCCATACTCCCCCACCTGTTCACGTGCACTGCTCCCCTCTCCTGCGCTGCCTCCTGGCACAGGGCTCATCCCTCGGCACCTTCCTTGAGCAATGATTCATCTCCAGATACATCCAGGGGCTTCCTCCAGCTGCTGCAAGATGCTCTCACCATCACTGCTCGACAGCCTCCCTGAAATCTGCCGCTCCCCTCCCGAAGCTCCCTACAAAAAGGGTTCCCAGGTAACCACCCAGCGGGCCCCGCCCATCATCCTCACTGGCCACAGCTGGGGCTGTCTCACCCCTTGTCATCCTCACTGGCCACAGCTGGGGCTGCCCCGCATGGGAGGGGAGGGTGGGTGGAGCCACAGGCGAGGGGGATGGAGACGAGCTAGAGGGGGCGGAGCCAGGCGCCTCTTTTTCGGGGACGATTTCAGTGCTCCGTATTCATCATCAGGTGGCAGCAGTGGTTTAAATCCCAGCCAGGATCTCAGACGTGCTGTGTTACACCGAGAGACAGAAAAAAACCCTCCGAATACAGTTTCTATTTCCTTCATATCGAGCATATTTTCTCATATTTTCACGCCCTTTCTTGGTTTTTTAATATATGAAACTTATATTTGTATTTTCCAACCCTATATATCTATGTTCAGAGTTTCTTCTACTCTTAAGATCCTGTATATAATGCAGTTGTTACAAGGTTCTATTTTGAAATCAATTTATATATAAAGTTGTGGGGTGAAGTCACAGCCCCACAAATGAAGTTGCAGAGTGTCAGGCCATTTCCCATGAGAGCAGTGGAGCTATTAGATAGTTCCCATGGACACAGCCTTGAGCTGTGTGGCTGAGTGCAGGTGCCGCATTCCTGGATGTTGTTGTAAGAATATGTTTGTGTTGTGTATGGGAAAGTAGAGGTGGGAGAACTGAATAAAAAAAGCTGCCTGCTGCGTTGAGTGGGCAGACATCTCTCTGGCTCTTCATCCTAGTGTGTCTCTTCATCCTAGTGTGTGTGTCACGACTTTCTTCCCCCACAGGACCAAGGCCTTTCGACAGATACCCAGCGACATAAAGTAGTATTATTTTTCAATATATAGAAAAATGAGAAATGTTAGTCTTTAGTATTTTTTGCGCCCTGCCCACCCCCTAATGAATTTTCAGGCATTTTTGGAAGGACCCTGCAAAAACCCCCTCGCTCCCCACCAGTCTCACCTGTATGAGGACGGTGCCTTGTCTCCACTCAGGCTCCACCCAACCACACTCCCCCTCGTTTACTGCGCTCCAGTCAGTGCCAGATGTCTCAGCCCTACCGTAGGACACTGCTGCAGGGAGATCAGCCCATGCAGCTTTAGGACACGGCTGTACCGGGATCAGAATTTGTGCTCACAGACCCACCTCAAACCGAATCCACAGCACCCACACTTTGGCCTCTGTGCGCCTCAGTCTGTAGGGAATAACCTCTGCAAAGGGGCCTTGGGAATGAGCACCGGACACAGGACACAGTTACAGAGTGCTGAATGCAGCGAAAACTTGAATATTCTCTGAAAGATCTGAATACTACACAGAAAAAAAGAGGATTTTCTTTTAAAATGTAATTTTATTTTATATTTTCTAGAGAGTTCCTAGCAAAACTTTCCCATTACTGAAGGGAAAAAATACAGGTCAGGCAAGCTTATCCAGCAGTAGTGAAACACGCCCTTCACAGTGCGATTGCACCTGTCCTTGGAACTCCGCTATGGTCCTGGCACTTCATCTTTGCACTGACAAAGAAAACTGCACTGTTGAAAGAGTGCTGAGATAAAGAAGGATACATTAAGGGGACAAGAGGGACACACAAATAAAATAAATAAAGAGCATTTGTAAAACTTTCTATATACAAAATAACTTTTCTTTTGGAGGGTGACTTTCAATTTTTTTTTTAATTGACAGCCTGTACAAAGATAAACCTTTCACCAGAAATCATTTGAAAATGCTGTTTTTACAAGCAATAATGGGAAACTAATCAAACCATCAGCCTTCTGCAAACTGCCGAGCCTCTCCTCAGAGTCGAGGGTGCCAAGCTTTGGGGCCAGCCATGCTGCGGAGCACAGCCACTGGTGGCCCCAGGGCTGCTCAGCACGGCAGGACTGACACTCTGCTCCTTTTGAGTTCAGCGTCCTCAGACAAGGGAAAAACCAGTCACCACCTCATCAACTAGACCTGAGTGCCACGTCCAGTCATTTCTTGAACACCTCCAAGGATGGTGACTCCACCACTGCCCAGGCAGCCCCTTCCAATGCCTGACCAGCCTTTCCATGAAGAAATTCTTCCTGATGTACAGCGTGAACCTGCTCTGGTGCAGCTTGAGGCTATGACTTCTCCTGTTGCTTGTTACCTGGGAGAAGAGGTTGATCCCCACCTGGAAACAACCTCCTTTCAGGTAGAAAACCTGCAGATTATTTCCAACTATGTTCTAGAATACTTGTTAGGAACAAGTTGCTCAGATGCTTCACCGAGTGTGACACTTTCTATACCCCTGGCCTGCTGAGTTGCCATAGCAGGAAAAGTTGTCTGTGACAGAAAAGTCTATGCTTTTGAGAAATCACAGATATGAATTCAGCAGTCATGGTTTGTGCTCTAAGACGGAGGGCACTGAGCTCCAGAAAGCTGAATTACAAAGAATAAGTCAACGACACAGAACATGAGGTGACTGGCATGTTGTACCAAGGAGATGAACGTCTAAACTGGATTACCTATGACTTTTACGATATCACATTTATTTTGCCTCATGGCTGCACAACTCAATAACTGAGCTACCCAAGAAGTTTGCAGACCACCTGTAAAACAAAAAAAAACAAGAGATGGGTGTAGCCACAGCTGATGGTTAGAAGGTTGCCTACCACCTGTAAAAAAAAAAATAAAAAAAATTAGACAGCACATGCCTTGGTCCACCGATGATACAAGACCTAGAAGAAACATGTAATTTGGTCCAGGAAGTGGAATGATCACCTTGCTCATCTCCCCTCTGGTGCAGATAGCTAACGCCACCCCAGGCTCATCATCTTCATGCTCAGAAACAAAAAGCCAAACTATAAGGCACTCAATGGACCCAAAATTGGTGACAGAGACACATCGTCTCTGTGATGCCGAGTGATGATCCACCTTCTTGCTCTGCTGCTCTGGCTTCCTCCAATTCTGCTGGACACCCTGTCCACTGGCCTCTGAACAAAAAGAAGGACTCATCATCTCACCCAGATGCTCAGTGAAAGCTTAACCTTTTCAAAGTTCTCATGGCCATTCAGGAAATCTAGATGTCAACTACAGCCTGCATTAAGACAGATAAAACAACCACCAAAATTCATGGCGCTGCTAGACAGTTCCCATCACATCCACAGTGTCAAGCCACGCTGAGGGATGCTCAAGAGCTGTGCCCAAACCTCCCAATCGATTCTCTGTTTTGGAGGAGACCACAATAGAGGGACATGTGCCACCTCTTCCAGCTCACCAAGGGAGATCAACCTCCCCTGTATCTGCAAGAGCAGGATGCTCGTGTGCCACCTGCGATCTCCCAATGACATTATTTCCCCCATGCCGTGAAGCTGGGTACCTACCCCAAGACACCCTTGGCAGGAAGAAGAGCTGGCCCTGGACAATGTCCTCATCGTTGTTGAAAGGAAGGTCCCTGCAGACCATCTCATAGACCAGACTGTTGCTGAATAGCCACAGTGGCAGTGGAAGAGGATCCACTCCAGTGGGCTGTATTCCGCTGTTCCTACAGGACAGAGGAGGAGCTCATCAGGTGGATGCTGCCCACTCCCAGACTCCTGCCCAAGCATCCCTGAGGGTGCGGGGGCTGCACCAGTGGCACTCAGTGTGACTTGCCACCTTCTTGCCAGCACCCAACTCGTTTACAAACTTTGGGTTGTAAAAGAAAGCCCCCGCTGCTGGAAGAGGGTGTCGGGGGCCCTGGGAAGGCCCAACTGCCACACGCAAGGAAAAGACCCATGGCTGCATACGGAAAACCTTGCTTTTATCCCCCTACACCCTAGCCTGGCCTTGGCCAAGAAAAAAATCATAGGCCAAGGCAGAAAAGGGGACTAGAGCAGCCCAAGCCCTTCTGCATGCACAAAGGAACACAGGCAGTGCATTGGGATTTGCAACCCCCACTCCGCTACCTCCGTGGGTTTTTGGTTTTGCTACACTGGCTCCTCACCACCAGCCCCAGGCCCCAGGGGGTAGTGGAGGCTGTCAGCAGAGCTGGGAGCTGAAGTGCTTTCAGGCTCGCGGAGTCCAGAGTATCCACTCTGGTGCTGCCACACAGTAAAACGAGCCAGGGCGCAATCCTCTCAGCTAGATGTACCCTGAAGCACTTTCAGGCTGGCAAAGTCCAGAGTGTCCACTACAGGTCCCTCCCAGTAAAGCAGGCCAGGGCAAAACCAGTTGCTGGATTTGCCCTTCTCTTTGCAGCCTTTCAAATCTACACTACACCCTGGGGCTAGGCACTTTCCTTCTCTCATAGATGGACTCTCCTCTTCCACTCTCGCACATCTGTCTTGGGAACCATAAAGAATCCAGCAGCTGAGCCCATGCAAAATATCCTAACCTGCAGGAGAATCCTATAAACTTTAGATAAGGGGCAGAGTTTGTAAGCTTAAGACTATTAACCAATCGGCATCCAACATTCAAGGCTGTGAAACAACTCATTAGAAGCGAGAAGATACAACAGTAATTTATAGACTAGGATGAAAAGATGAGTGCTTAAAAGACCATGAAAAGGACTGTAAGTGCAAAAAAAGGACGCTGGATGGCACTAAAGACCGTGTAATAATTACAGCTTTTCTCTCCACAAATTTCCCTGGGAGAACTGGAGCTGAAAAATTTTCGCTTTACAAGAACACAACGGGTTTTGACCTGGCTGGTTTTACTGTGCGGGAGCTGCAGTGGACACTCCAGACTCTGCCAGCCGGAAAGTGCTTCAGGTTACACGGAGCTGAGAAAAACGTGCAGCACAGTGTTGGGTGTGTGCAGTTTAAAGGCTGATGCCTTGCACTTCCCTTCTCAGCTCTCCCAACTATCTTGTTCTGTGTATCTTGCAGTGTTCTTGTAAAGTGAAAATTTTTCAGCTCCAGTTCTCCCAGGGAAATTTGCGGAGAGAAAAGCTGTTAGGATTCTGTTCCAAACAGCACCCCTACATATGTTGCCAGAAAAAGCCCCAGATCACAAAATTACAGAATCAATTAGGCTGGAAAAGACCTCTAAGATCACAGAGTCCGACTTTTGACCAAACACCACAATATCAACTAGACCATAGCACTAAGTGCTATATCCAGTTGTTTCTTAAACAACTCCAGGGATGGTGACTCCACCACATCCCTGGGCTGTCCATCCCAATGTTTAATCACCCTTTTTGTGAAGAAATTCTTCCTTATGTCCAACCTAAACCTCCCCTAGCACAGCTTGAGAACTGTTTCTCCTTGTCCTGTCACTCATTGCCTGAGAGAAGAGGCTGAACCCCACTCAGCTACAACCTCCTTTCAGGTAGTTGTAGAGAGTGATAAGATCACCCCTGAGCCTCCTCTTCTTCAGGCTAAACAACCCCAGCTCCCTCAGCTGCACCTCAAAATCACTGATGAGGTGGGGATCCCTGCAGCTTCTAAAGTGATCTTCGTAATACCACTCAGAACAGAAGAATGCAGGACAAACCCCAATGTAAAACCACCAATAATCATGGATAGTAAGAAACATCGCTGAGCATGTAGTTGCTCAAGGCACAAAGTCACCTTCCTCAAAACCAAGACCTGTTAAGTGATGACAGAAGACACACTAAGATAGCAACATTCCCTGGAAAAAGGCATCCCCAAGCTAAAAAGGATCCCAAAAACCCCATGTAAACTTCTCCACCTGCTAATCTGCTGGTTCCAGAAGAAAAAACGTGGAAGTTAACACATGGAGAGCATCACGGGAAGCAGGAAACCACAGCAATAAAATCTGGGCATGCAACACTCTGAAAAAGCCAGGGTGAAGCACTGCTCCAGAATAGCTCTGTAAAGTGCCCCAACATACACCAGTCACTGTAGAAGTCAAGAGAAAAGCCATAGGGTGAAACACCTCAAAAAGAGGTGGAAGCTTTTGAAAAAAACAAAGAAATAAAACAAACAGGTCTGAAGGACTACTCCAGGGCCACGTGGTGATGCACTCCAAAAAACACCAGGTGAGGAAGAAAACAAAAGAATCAGTGAGCAATGTGCTAAAGAAAGGCAGTGAAGGACTTCACTGTGAGGCTGTGATGAACGATTCCAATAAAAGTTGGGCAGTAAGGCGAAGGAAACCAACCTAATACGAGATTTCAAAAAGAGCTGGGCCTTGTGGCAACAGGCTCCTGCAGGGGCAGTGCAGCACAACACAGTGTAAAACTCTTCAGGGGTGGCACAGTGAAAGACTTTTGTGGGGCAGCTTCTCAGGGTGGACAAGGTGAAGGTGGCTCCAGAGGGTCCATGAGGTAAGAACCTGGCTGCTGAGGTGGTCAGGAGCAACAACATGGTGGTCCAGCAGGTCTGGCCCATGGCTTCCAGACTGGCTCACCTGTCTCCTGGCCCTGAGGGCAGCAGCTTCCCCACCCAACACATCCCCAACATGGTGGGAGCAGGAGAGCTCAGGGCTGTAGGGAGGGGCTGAGGCCACACATAGCTCAGTGCAGGAATGGCGAGGCCCAGGCACCACTTGATTTGGTTTCCCTTGGCAGCTTTTTCCCCAAGAGGAACCTCATCACAACAACAAGGGCGTGTGAGCCTGAGTCAAAAAAAACAGCATGGGTATTGTAGAGAACACCACATCCACAAAGTCCTTCTGAAAAGTCCATAAAAACAGCTGCAGTGTATTTGGATGCCTATTTGCAGCCACAGAAGAATGATTCCCCTGATGAACTTTAGGACTGTGTCCGGCTCCAGTCAGCTGTCCCAAAACATACTAAAACTTTTTAGCTTACTTTCTAGGAGGTTCAGGGAAGTGGTGAACACACCGAAGGCAAGATATTCCAACAATGTCTTTAGAAATCAGAGAGACACAGTTACACATCTTTCCTACTGTATGTTACAAGTTTATTTGTGCAAAAATACAGTCAGTCATCAAGACTTCAGCTTTGCTGAGAACTGAACACAATTCCAGTGATATACAGGCATGGAAAGAGGTACTGTTGTAATTGGAACAAATACACCATAACTGTTGTTGAGTCAGCCAAGTGGTTCAATACACTTTGAGATACTGTTCTCAAGTGATTTAGACAACCTGTATTTAATTACGGTACCTCAAGAGAACCAACAAAGGTTGGGAGCAGAATAATGAAGTTTACAACTGCACTAACTCAAAGGAACATTAAAAAATGGTTTAGGCTTTCCTAATGCCAGTATTTCTTTCAAGCATAGGGAGATGAAGTTTTACCAACCTTTAAAATTGTATTTCAGAGTAACTGTAAAACAAATAGATGAAGAAAAGAAAGAAAAAACAACCAAAACTTTCAGAGCTCCATCCTGTGGGTCCACCACTTCATAAAAAAAGCACCACACCACCCCCAAAATAATACATATGGACAAAAAGGCATTGCTGAATCCCTCGGCCCCACTAAAATCTTCCTGTAGCTTCTACATCACTGAGAAAAAGTTTTCAAAAAATTCCTCTCCTCTGTGCAACCATGTTTTAACAGAACCACATTGGAAACTCGTAGCATTGTTCCAAGCAGCTATTTTTTGGTCTTAACAAATCTACCTGCTTCTTGCACAAGTGTTTCAACATCCTCATTGTCCTTTTCTTCTGAACTTGGTTCCCAGTCCGAGTCCTCATCAGTAGCTTCACACTCCTCTTCCTCATCATCTATAAAGCTGTCATTGAGGTCATACTCATTGGCTTCACCATCATTGGCACTGTCTTTCTCCACAGCCCTTTTTCCTGTAGGGACAAAAATGTCCTGAATATTATGAGTATTCCTGAATCATACGTGCAGAACTCAAGAGCCCTCCCAGAGCCCACCAAGTTAAGTCTCTCTCCTCGAGAGGAGAAGGAATCACCTAAACACATCTTCTGATTTACTTCCATGGTTACTTTGATTCTAGATCAAAGACGACTTCTTCATCCATCTATATATACTTAGGGCTATTTTATACTTTCAGTCTTTGCAATCTGACATGGCTTTTAATTCCTACTCACTTCTTTCCTGAGCTTCAGGTGAGAGAAGGATGTCTTCTATATCACTTGCCTCCTACGTTCTCCATTTGGATCCATGCTGGATAGTCTGGGCTTCCTTTCTGAATATGGGTTAAGGAAACAACAAGTGCTGAACACTTTCCTGAGCTGGGGGCAGCCTACCTGTGTCCCAGTTCAGTCTGTTATATCTCACTGCTTTCCAGTCTGCTTCCCATCCACCTACTTCACAACTTACATTCTATCATCAAATTGCCTTCTGCCTTCACAGCTTTTCACAATAGTCTTTATTGGCAGGAATCATACTTGGAAACCTCTCCTTAGAAGAAATGGATGCCATTCACAGCATGCTCCAAAACTTTCTTATAGTTTGTCTTGCAGCAGTCTTTGCATTGCTTGAACGTGTTGGCACATTTAAATTGATCCCCAGAGGCAGGATAATTCTGCTGTTTGAAGAAGCCTTACCTATCTGACTTGGTAGGTATCCATAGGTAGGATACATACACAGCTGCTGCCATGGCAGCATTGACTTCTTTTATTTATCAGTAGTGAGCACCTTCAAAAAGGTAATTTTCACTGCATTTTGGCAGATATATGTAACCTTTTCTCTGCAAGCCTATGACATCTCCCTTTTTCTTACATGCCCACAATTCCCAACTAGCCATGGCCTCTTAATATTCCAATCATGTCTTATTCTGCCACTAAGTCACACCTCTGAGTTTATGCCTCTAATTTTTGCATTCTTATCTAGAAATAACTTCTCAATGATATAGGGACAGATAACTTATCTGTTGAGCAGTTATCATCAGCTTTCAAATGAAACTATAAACATGTATTTTTTTCTCAGCTACAGACCCCAGTCCAAATCCTCACGTTTATATTAACCACAAGCACTTTCCAGCAAACTCTTAAAGCTTTGGGTCAGAGTTTCAGGCACTCCAGCTCTGTGTGGCGAACAACCACCACCACTGGCACCTTGTGCAGTCAGACCACAGCCTCTCTCAATTACACTTTTTTATTACTGGGAATGCTACTGTTCCAGAATTATCTTCCTTTTTATGCTTGCTAGTTTATTGTTTAACAGACTTCAGTGGAAATTAATCATGGCCATGTCAGCCCATACCAGCAGAATTTCTTGTAAGATTCATCACAGACTATGGTTCTGCAGAATGAGTTATGGCTTGAAGGGGAGGGGCCAAAACAAAGATGCTGAATGCAATAAGAACAAAATCCCACTACTCAGACTAAGCTTATGAGAATAATAAGCCCAAGAGCTGCTTAGCAAAGAAAAGGTCTTCTTCACTTTCACACCACTGTGGGGACATTTTACAAGAGAAACAGGAATTCTGGCACAATACTTATGACTTCTGTATTTTTCGTATAAATGCAGGACTAGCATACTGTGTTCTCCCTCCCTGTACACCCATGCTTTTGGATTTCAGCAGGGAACAATGCACTTCCTTCCATGTCTTCCCCATCCACCTCTTTCCATTGTAGTTTAATCAGCACCACAGTCTCCAACACTGCTCATTAAGCTCAATTCTGCTTCTTCCCCAGTGCTGTATTTATAAAGATGACCTTTAAACTTTCTCTGAAAGTATCTCCTTCATGTAGGGAGAAAAAGCTTGCTGACCACTCCTCCCAAAGATTCTATTTGGAAGTGAGCTGATCAGCTTGCTAGAAAACCTACAAAGAAGTGTGTAGGAGAATCCTGCATATTCCATGGTCACAGCAGGTCATTCATCTCAGTAGCAACAACACAATGAAGTCATTCAGTTGTGACAATTTAATGACAGCACAACTCTTGACTTTTTTTTCTTCCTCCCTCACAACTACTCCCCCAGTAATTTGCCTCAGACTATTTCTCGGAACATTCTCTGCAGGCAATTCGTAAACCCTCTGGTACCAATTAGACTAAAAATGTTAAAAACCAAACATGTCAAATGTCACGTAGAGCCTCTTCTCTTGGCTGGTGGAGTTTAAATACACATGTAGGGAAATTAACCCCACTGTGCTTAATGGTGCAGTTGTGCCAAACAGCACAAAATAAAGGTTAATGAAGCCCTGACTGTTTGTGTGACCCTGCTTGGTACAGCTGCCTCAGGAGTGAACCTGCTGAGCACTACACTTTTTACAAGCTTTGCCCTCAAGAGAGCTAAGTGAGCCAGTCAACATGATATTTAAAAATTTTTAAAAACCCAGTAAATATGAACAGCACTTTAATGAATTAATTCCCTTCTTTCCCCTGTGCATGGAATATCAAGTCTTCCCCGGTTCAACGAGAGTTGAATTTGATAGATTTAGACTTTTAGATATGTACACAGCCCAGCCTGTTTCATCCCAAAATCTTCACCACTCACTACTCTTACACTGCTGCCAACAGCCCTGACCACTCTGTAACACATTTTTACAAGGGACCTCTGATCAAGATGGGGCTGGTACTTGTATCACAGGATGCACCAAAGCACACAGGTAACAAATACACCTCGGAGTATTCTGGTGCACAGATACAGCCATAGCAAGCATTTCGTGAGAGCCAAAGTGCACACATGTTTGATAAGGAATTGGTATGGGAAAGAAATTTCTCAGCAGGAAGTTTAAAACAACCTCCTGCACCCATCCACAACAGAAATGAAGGACAAACCACTTTGCCTAGAAAACTAACTACAACTATTTCCACTTTTATTTATTTTCTCTAGAAGGCAGATCTCATTTGAGGAATTCTTTAGGAAATGCCCAGCCACACCTTGGTGATCTCAAGGAAGACAAGCCAGTTCCCACTCCCTCTCAACATGCAGCAGTTCCACACCTTCCTGTCTTGCTCAGGCCAGTGAAAGCAAAGACTGCATAGCATCACACTTTCAGTCTGCTCTTTAAAGCCCACTTTTAAATTATTTTAGAAAGAATAAGAAGCTTCACATTTAGAAGCTGAGACACAAAAGAATCCTGGAAGCAGCCCTAAAGAGTATTTAAAACTAGTCTGTGCATCTACAACATATGAACTTCTTTCACTTTAGTCCTAACAAGCCAGTATTTACCCTGAAATATCAATACCTAATTGCAAGTTTAAGAAAAGTTCATGTTCGCGCGCACAGATTATCACTTGAAAGTTATTTCAAGGTCAATGGAATGCACAAGGAATATCTACATGTTTCAGGAGCAATCAATCTTTATGGGGCAACCTTAACTAGCTTTGTATGAAATATTGGATTCCTTTCATCCTACTGTGACCCCTGTGTAAGGAAGAATTGATTTAGCCACATGTGTCTCTTGTTAGAAAACTTGTTTGTTTTCTTGCCTGCTTCCAGGGAAGTACAGACATGATTATCCAGAAAGCCTGGCACAAATTCAATTGAAGCAGTATTACTTGTAAAAAAACAAGAAGGGTTTTACTAAAATAACAATTACTTTCTCCTCAGGTAAGTATTAGCAAGCATCTATAGTACTATTAAATGCCAAAAAAACCACAGCAGACTTGTTGTGCCCCATGATGATATGCCCATTCATAACTTTAGAACACACTCACCATTTCTTGAAGTTTGTTGTCGGGTTCCTCTTTCAGTTCCTAAAGAAAGGGAAGTTTTTAGTCAGGACAGAGTGAACCCTGACATAAGGGTTATGCCATTAAACAAATCCTGCAATGGTTGTGCTGCACTTACAAGTATAAAAGCCACTCTGCTGCCCAAAAACACCTTTTTTGCCTTGAATCATTCCCAAGAGATTATCCAGATGAACTGTTGTCAGTGTTATGACCCCTTGCCATCTGTAGACAAACGTCACCAACAAAGGTTGGGGGTTTTTAAGAAGAAAACTGGAGTATTAAAAAGCATTTATATATTTTACACTATTGTTTCCATAACTGCAGTTCTTTCCTTAGTAATGTCACAATCCTGAGTCTTTACAGTAAAATACATTATCATTACAATTCCATTAATGTTCTGCTCTAAACTACTGTTTACTGCATTGGGATTTCACGTGGAAAAAAACCCTAGATTCAATAATCTAGAAAAAGCACAAAAAATGTGAAGTAAAATGTGAAGTATCTCTTTCAATTATTTAAGAACAGACAAAATGTAAACAGCACATTCCCCTCTGTTTTTCAACAAGTCAAGTTGCTGAAATATAAAAAGACTACAAAGTGTTAGAATAGGAACTCAAATTCAGTTTTAGGCCTCAAGAGAACATACATGCAAAAATTAGTTCTCACAGTAAGAAAATCACTGGTCCCCCCCAAAAAAGAAAATACAGAAAGACGACAGATATGGTCGCAATGTTTGGTTTAGAGCATCAAAAAACTTTAAAATTGTAACTTAGCAAAAGAAAAAAAATCCCAGAAAAAAAATAATCCAAATACAGAGTAAGATGTAAATTTTATTCTAAAAGTAGATTAAAGCATTTTATTACAAGTTTTGGGTATCCATCACTGGGTTTGGGTTTTTTAACTCACACTTTGAGCAGTATTGAACAAGCTGGCTTACCTGGAAGCGCAGTGTGCTTGTATTACAGCTTGTGCTGTGGGTTCTTCCTGCAAAGAAGAAAATAGCAAAAGCTTGATTCATCACCTTGTTCCACACTTAACAAGTCCAGAATTCCCTGGTATTTTATGGATAATTTTCAAGGCATAGCATTTAGATCAGTTGATTATGCTCCCTTCAAGTAGTGGCCAACACAGGAGGACAACAAAAAGAACACGAAAAACCTTCAAATTATATCTGTTGCTTTATCAAAAGAATTATCACTGTTTCATGGATACCTCTTTTCCTCTACGCCCAAAGAATGAAGCAAATATTAAGAAATTACCAACTAATACAACACAGAGGTTGTCTTATCTGGAAGGAGAGACAGTTTGGGGTTTAGATAAAGCATCTGTTGTACTCCTGAAAAGCACATTGGCAATTTCATTACTGATATAAACCTACATTGCTCAGCCTGAGATGAAAAGTTCGTCTCATAGAAGTTTATAAGAGAAACACTTTTTCTGCATTAGCTGAATAGAACCATGGTTTTTTCTTAAAAGCTGCCCTCATTTTGTTACATTTCATGGAGAACATGCTCTTTAGGATCACCACACTTTTCAAGAGAAAAGGTTTCTCTGTAGGAAGAATCTTTATTAACAGCAGCCCTTAGTTTCGACATGGCCCCACAGAAGTCTTATTGCCTCAAAATATATCTTTTTATCCATTGTGGGAATTCCACGGCAGTGAAACTCTGCTAAACAAAAGTGTAAAACCTAGATACAGAAAAACAAATAGAATAAAACAATAATTTGAGGAAAATCAACAGTGCTTAAAAGAAAACAGCAGTCAGCTATAAACTGGTTTTATTTATTTACCTCAACTATGCTTTCTAACAACTCAAATACTGATTAAAATAGTTTTTATACAAAATATCAACAAACACTTTATCAAAATTTAAACTAAAAGTTACATATCAGGAACACCAGGTAACAATAAATTATATATAAACAATACATTTATATAAAATAACAGTTTACTGAATGCTGAAAAGTGCTGACCTTCAAGTCACTGAATAGGTTCCAAGAGTCAAATTTTCATTTACCAGCTGAAATTACAAACAAAGCAGTGATTTTTACTGTGTCACCGTGCAAAATATGCACAGACTCAAGTGTTTTAAAGGTAACAGTCTGACCATGGTACATTTCAGAAGGCTACAGTCAAGATTTCACACCAAGAATTATTCTCATTATTCTACCGTCATTTTGCAACTGCAGGGGAGAACATTCTTAGCCTGTAAACAAGAAGAGCCACTTTGTACAGTGTTTCTAACCTATAACAAGCTGTTCCATATGGACACTCGGGCCGGTTGTCGTTGTTATCCTGAGATATCATCTCCATGTCATGATAGTCGTCATCATTAGGGTGACTGAACTGTTGGAAGTGAATGGGATTCTTCCTGCAAAAGACAAATATACACCAAAACCTGACTGTTCTGTTTCAACACAAGAAGCAAAGACAAGAAAGGTATTACTAAATCAGTGACAGCTCATTTTTCAGTGGTTACGAGAAGAGGAGCTTTTAATGTTTAACCTGATGCAGAACATAAGACCTACTTTCAGGATAACAAAAGAAAAGTTTTGTCTCAGCTGCAACAGAGGCCAGAATAAGAATTTTCCTATTTGCCATCAGCTTTAAGTTTCAAACCTCCAACACATACACAATAGGTTTTATTAGAACAACAAATCACCACGCTGACATAAGATGTAATAACCGCACGTGTAGCTGAGTCACATCAATGTTAGTGATGAGAGCACATGACCAGCATCCACAATTTCCTGCTCTACAGCACTTGAATCCCAGGTGAGCAAGTAGGGAACACAAATATATGCATCACTGAAAGAACATTCCTGCTGCTTCAATGCAATAAAATTCCACACACCACACAAGACAAGGCAGCCATAAACAGCATCACTTATAGAAGAGTGATATATAGTTCTTTCATAGAACTGCTGTAAGTGATGTTAAAAAGAACACAGAAAAAACATGTTATAACTTCAGGAGAAATTCATGTGACAGATCAAAACACACTACAAAAAAATACATCAAAATGAACATATTGGTATCAAAAGCAAATCTACCTTTTCCTCATGATTTCTTTTAGAGACGCTTTTTCTTCCAAGCATAATATTTAAGCGCAAGAAATATGAGTCATTTTAATAATTTTTTTTCCAAAAGACATCCACAATACACTTCAGTGATTACCAAAATTATTCCCAGAGCACATAACCTGTAGTTTGTTTGTGCACTTCTCAAAGATCCAGTATCCCTTAGATCTACTTCCACAGCTGACAGGCTTCTTGTCTTAGTCTTTTCTGTTACTTCTGCAAACTGTAGGGTAAATAAAATAATGCTTCCCTAGAAACCACTGCTAGGTTGCATTTACTGGTCTTTTATTCCACGAGTTCTCATGAAACATTAATTCTTATGCCAAATTCAGACTGGCTGCCTAATTCTTTTCCCATTTAAAAATAAATGGGATGAAACCAAGTCATTTAGAGCCCATTTTCTTTGTTTTCTCGATGAACAGCGCTAGCAAACTAGCAATAATAACAAGAATTCTCAGTCATTTGAAACACAATACATCTTCTCCAAAGGATACAGCAGCAACTAATGTTCTTTGAAATAATTTTAATCTGTATTCCTACAACAAGATACATGTAGCATCGCGGTCTCCAAGGAAAGAAGGCCTTGTAGCTGTCAATTAGCCAATTTATTGTATTTTAGGAGATATTCTTTTCCTTTCAAAAATTTGCTTCAAGACCTACACTAAACAGCCCTTTCTGGAGGAGAGAAAAAAAAAAAGAAGTAAGGGAAGAGCAACAAAAGGGTTGCACAAGACCTCGTTACCAGGCTTCAGGAGACTTTGGGCCAGTGGATGGTGCTCCTCTAATCATACATCTTCTGTGAAGCACCTTGAACATGTCCCACCGCAGAGGCTCAGGACTAGCAGAAACATCATATTTTATCTTACTTTTACCTGGATAATTTGTACTTTTCCTACTTCTCTGTGTAGTGCAACAATACTCAGCAAAATAAATGGAAGCAGAAAAGTGCATAGGTAATATTAAGCAAATATTTTCCCTTCTTGCAAAAAAACCCCTAAGGCTTCTTTCTTAAAAGTTTTGTTTGAGGTTTTTTTACCATTTATTTTTAGGCATAAGATATTTGAGTTACAAGAGCATATTATCACACTGTAAGCTGCACTCCAAAGTTAGGTTTCATAACAAAGCCTCACTGCACAGGGATTTGTATTCGTTTGATCAAATCAAGACCATTAGGCCTTACTTACACAAAAAGCAACCAAATAAAAACCTATTTTAAGAATAAAGTTTTATGACTATTGCCTTCATATAAACATACCGGTACAGTAACTGCAGCTTTGATTTCACAGAAGCTCTAAATTTGTATCCTCACACTTCATGATGCAGGAAACTACAGTGGCAGTTTGAGCCACATTAGAAATCTAAAATCCAATTTTTAGGCTCCCCCCCACCCTTCCCCCAATTTATCCTAACACCGGAGAGAAACTTTCAGAGCAGAGGCTTCTGTAGGGGAAGGGGGAAGTATATACATTTATTTACACAAATAAATACTATACAAACTAAAGGCAACTATATATATATATATATTACATTACTATCAGTCAGTCCTTTCAAGCCCGTCCTTTAACTTTAGTCCAGGAGCAGCCTTTAAGGCTGATATGTAACACAGTCTTTTGCTGTGGGAGTGTTCTGGGCTCCTGAACGCTCCCCCCTCACCAAGTTCAAGTTGTTTGTTGCAGTTTCTCTCCTCACAAAGTCCAAGAAGATAGTTTTGAGTCCTTGCTCTTCTGCTGCTGGTGATTTCTTCCTCTCAGTGTCTCACCTCGGTTTGTAAGCTGCTGCAGTGTAGCTTATCAAGCGTCTGTGTCCTGGAATGTTCATTCCTCCATGTCAGTTCTCGGCTGCCCCCAGTCAGCTTCGGCAGGCAACTCTCGAGCTCTTGGCTCGCCTCCAATTTCACCTGGGATTCCCCTCCCGAGCGCCGGGCCTACTTCCATGGCCCAGTCTTTTGGCTCAGCTTCAATGTTGAGCCTCTCCTCCACTTACAGTGGAGGGAAAGAAAAAAGCCCCCCTCTACAGCTTCACTGCAGAAAAGGAGGGGGAAGAGGGCTTGGCTGCAAAGCCTGCCTCTCTCCTCTTACCTCAGGTGCTGTGAATCTCTTCCTTCACAGCATACACTCCCAAATGCTGACTCTAACTCTAGCCAAAGGCTGAGCTGGGGGATCGCAGGGCTCCCCTCTCCCCCCCAGAGGGGAAGAGAGGGAGCCCAGCCACCCCCTGGCTTTCTCCACCTACACGCAGCAGACAGCAACAGCAAAACAACCAAGACTGAACTGCCAACAGCTTCCGGTGCTGTGATATATGATTTTGAGCAGAAGCAAACAACATGAGTGGTGACTGGCTCTCCAGGGAACTGCCCTGGTACCCAATCACTTCTGAGCCCCCCCAGACTCTCAGGGGGGCCAATTTCAAACTATGACAGCAAATAAAAACTATGTAAATAAAATTTTAAAAGTTCTTCACCGTCAATGCAGTCAACTCAAGCAGAAGTTGGGAAGTATTGCTCAGTGAAATATTTAAGATAGCTGTTCATCTATGCAGCCACCAAAAGTAACAGTTAAAAGCTTTTTCTAAAGCAATTTTAACTGACCACTTCAGAATCCCTGACTCCTCACAATCCCATGCAGAAGACCCATGGCCATCTCAAGGGCTTATTTTCTCAGCTACTGGAAAAAACTGGTAGTGAAAATGTAATTTATTACCAGCACTACTTATAAAGCTGTAGAATTCAAGCCTGCAGTTATGCCACAACTACACATAAGATGTTTCTAAGTTCTAAATTTTAAGTCTTATTAGAAGACAGGACTCAAAAAAAAAAAAAAGTCAGGTGCAGGTCTATAGCTGCCACACTTACAAGCTTAAGGTGAAAGGAAAAATAATTTTATAAACAAATAAATAGCCAAATATTTAGAAGAACAGAAAAATCCAAAGGTTGGTTGAGCATCTCCTGCTTTGACAGGTACAGGAGAGATTTACACACCCCCATTCAGCAGAGAACTGTATCCCAGGCTACGGAAAAAGGATTGAATTTTGGACAAAATTTGTGAGTTCCAATGTGAGAACAAAGTTTGGGTCGCCTGTACACTTCTATGTGGCCTTTGAAAAGGGGAGTGGTGGTGGATTTACTTTTATTTTTAATTTCCTGTTCTTCTAGCTTAGAAAAACAAGCAACAGACAAGAAAAAGAGCACACAACAGTATTCAGAGGGTGAGTTCCTTGACAACAAATATAGGCAGCTACAACACATACAGAGCACTTTGTCTCCCAGTGGTAACAGCAGTTCCTTTCAATTTGGTAAAGCCTCAGACCACCTCAGAAAGAAAATATGACACTGCAGGAATGTGACAAGAAGATTCCCTGGGGTGAGAGGTTCCATCAAGCTTGGTTCTTTCAAAACCAGTGATTTCAAATTCATAAATGAAGAAACTGAACTACGGGTTACAAAGTTATTTCCTAAATGTTTAAGACAAGTGTAAGAGATATCTTATCAAATTAATAGATTTAATACTTAATCTGTGCTCTAACACAGCTCTGCACCAATGCAGAAACAGCTATTTGGGGGCCTTGAATTAAAAGTAAATATACAAAGACAGATTACAAAGCACATTTCTATTACTGCAAACAGGCAGGTTCCGTCTCATGACATTTCTCAAAGATCAAAGCTGATATTTTTGATACTCCCTATTTACAAATTTCTTTGACTAAGTAGGATTAATATGTGTTATTTTAGAACATTTTTTCTTATAAAGCAATACTTTCCAAAAGTACTGTTGCCAAATGTTTTGCAATCAAGAGAAGAAACCAAGAAGAAATGTGCACATGTAGACTCCTACTCCTTATTACCTGTACCTAAGATTTGCCTTCCTAAAGATTAGGAATATTTCAGCATATCAGAGCATTAAATCGCCTTAACACCCATACAAGGGAAAACTTGTCCGAGCAAAATTAAAAGTAGTTGGAGCAAAACAGAGGCTGCATTTGTAGTACTGGGTCAACTAAATTGTCTAATAAAACATGTTTTCATCATAATCATTAAGGGAAAAGACGAGATACATGAAAACTGAAGCATGATGTGTTCACGAACACAACAGCTTTATGGTTTTGATATACACATTTACCTCAGCGTTAGGCCCACCAAACATACAATCACTTGTGCTTAGTTGTTTTCTCCTCAAACTCACTGTTTTTCTTATTGCTGAAGTCCCTTTCAGGAAGGAGAAAAAAAGTCACAGGACTCCCTGTTTCCTGGATTAGCCATATCTTTTGTGTTACAATGCACATGAGTTTATCTAGAGCTCAAAACCTTCTCCTAAATTTAGTTCTCAGGTCACCAGGCATTTTCTAGTCTCAAGAGCACCTCCAGAGATTCCTCCCACACCAAACGTCCCAGCACAGAAAGCTCTCGCTGTATAAGGCAATTTTGGGAGTCGGTCTGGCAGTTGGGAGGCAGGTGTGAAAACAGGAAATGACAGCGCTTATCGGCAGGAAAGAAAGCCTGAAAGCTTTGTTTTCGAGGTGCAGTTGATCCCCATGGAGACTCCATGGGGATCAAAACACTTCTCTGGTGGCATCTTAGCTGTGGGAGGAGTCTTTCATGCAAGTCTAAGGATCGGTCTGGCAGTTGGGAGGCAGGGCTGAAAACCAGAAATGACTGCCCTTATCGCCAAGAAAGAAAGCCTGGAAGCTCAGGCTTTGTGGTGCAGTTGGTTTGTCAACCTGGCACTTCCTTGAACAGCGAGAGCTTTCTGTGCTGGGACCTTTGGTGTGGGAGGAATCTTTGATAATATGCAATTCTGGCAGTCGGTCTGGCAGTTGGGAGGCAGGTCTGAAAGGAGGAAATGCCGGCCATTATGGGCAGGAAAGAAAGACTGGAAGCTTTGGCTTTTTGGTGCAATTGATTAGTTAGCCTGGGGACTCGATGGGGAGCGAGAGCTTTCTCTGCTGGCACCTTTGCTGTGGGGGGAGTCTTTGTTTTCATGCAATTTTGGGAATTGGCCTGGCAGTTGGGAACCAAAGCTGAAAAGAGGAAATTACAGTTCTTATTTCCAGGAAAGAAAGCTTGGATACTTTGGCTTTGCGGTGCAGTTGGTTTGTCAACCTGGGGCGTCCATGAGCAGCAAGAGCTTTCTGTGCTGGCATCTTTGGTGTGGGAGGGATCTTTGTTTGTATGCAATTTTGGGAGTTGTTCTGGCAGTTGGGAGGCAGGTCTGAAAACAGGAAACAATAGCCCTTATCCCCAGGAAAGAAAGCCTGGAAACTTGGATTTGTGGTGCAGTGTGTTTGCCAAGCTGGGCCGTCCATGAATAGCGAGTACTTTCTGTGCTGTCATCTTTGTTGTGGGAGGAATCTTTGTTTATATGCTGTTTTGGGAGTCGGGCTGGCAGTTGGGAGGCAGGGCTGAAAACAGGAAATGACAGCGCTTATCGGCAGGAAAGAAAACCTGGAAGTTTTGGCTTTGTGGTGCTTTTGGTTTGTCAGCCTGGAGACTCCATGGGGAGCAAGAGCTTTCTGTGCTGGCCTCTTTGGTGTGGGAGGAGTCTTTGAATGCAATTTTGGGAGTTGGTCTGGCAGTTGGGAGGCAGGTGTGGAAACAGGAAATGACAGCCCTTATCGCCAGGAAAGAAAGCCTGGGGGCTTTGGTTTTGTGGTGCAGCTGGTGTGTCATTCTGGGCACTCCATGGGGAGGAAGAACTTTCTGTGCTGGCCTCTTTGGTGTGGGAGGAGTCTTTGTTTTAATGCAATTTTGGGTATCGGCCTGGTAGTTGGGAGGCAGGTGTGAAAACAGGAAATGACAGCCCTTATCGCCAGGAAAAAAAGCCAGCAATCTTTGACTTTGAGGTGGAGTTGGTTTGTCAACCTGGGGAGTCCATGAGCAGCAAGAGCTTTCTGTGCTGGGACCTTTGGTGTGGGAGGAATCTTTGTTTATATGCAATTTTGGGAGTCGGTCTGGCAGTGGGGAGTCAGGGCTGAAAACAGGAAATGACAGCGCTTCTCGGCAGGAAAGAAAGCCTGGAAGCTTTAGCTTTGTGGTGCAGTTGGTTTGTCAGCCTGGAGACTCCATGGGGAACAAGAGCTTTCTCTGCCTACATCTTCGCTGTGGGAGGAATCTTCCTTCGTATGCAATTTTGGGCGTCGATCTGGCAGTTGGGACGCTGGTCTGAAACCAGGAAATGACAGCCCTTATCGCCAGGAAAGAAAGCCTGGAGGTTTTGGCTTTGTGGTGCAGCTTGTGTGTGATTCTGGGCACTCCATGGGGAGGAAGAACTTTCTGTGCTGGCCTCTTTGGTGTGGGAGGAGTCTTTGTTTATATGCAATTTTGGTAATTGGTCTGGCAGTTGGGAGGCAGGTGTGAAAACAGGAAATGACAGCCCTTATCCCCAGGAAAGAAAGCCAGCAATCTTTGGCTTTGTGGTGGAGTTGGTTTGTCACCCTGGGGAGTCCATGAGCAGCAAGAGCGTTCTGTGCTATCACCTTTGGTGTGGGAGGAATCTTTGTTTATATGCAATTTTGGGAGTCGGTCTGGTAGTTGGGAGGCAGGTGTGAAAACAGGAAATGACAGCCCTTATCGCCAGGAAAGAAAGCCAGCAATCTTCGGCTTTGTGGTGGAGTTGGTTTGTCAGCCTAGGGAGTCCATGAGCAAGAATAGCTTTCTGTGCTATCACCTTTGGTGTGGGAGGAATCTCCGTATGCAATTTTGGGAGTCGTGCTGGCAGTTAAGAGTCAGGGCTGAAAACAGGAAAAAATAGCCCTTATCACCAGGAAAGAAAGCCTGGAAGCTTTGGCTTTGTGGTGCAGCTGGTTTGTCAGCCCAGAGACTCCATGGGGAGCAAGAGCTTTCTGTGCTGGCATCTTTGGTGTGGGAGGAATCTTAGTCCGTATGCAATTTTGGGAGTTGGTCTGGCAGTTGGGAGGCAGGTCTGAAAACAGGAAACAATAGCCCTTATCCCCAGGAAAGAAAGCCTGGAAACTTGGGTTTGTGGTGCAGTGTTTGCCAAGCTGGGGCGTCCATGAATAGCGAGTGCTTTCTGTGCTGTCATCTTTGTTGTGGGAGGAATCTTTGATAATATGCAATTTTGGGAGTTGTTCTGGCAGTTGGGAGGCAGGGCTGAAAACAGGAAATGACGGCGCTTATCGGCAGGAAAGAAAGCCTGCAAGCGTTGGCTTTGTGGTGTAGTTGTTTTGTCAGACTGGAGGCTCCATGCACATCAAGAGTTTCTGTGTTGGCATCTGTTGCCTGGGAGGAATATTTGTTTGTATGCAATTTTGCGAATCGGGCTATCAGTTGGGAAGCAGGGCTGAAAACAGGAGAAGACTGCCTTTTTCTGCAGGAAAGATAGGCACGAAGCTTTGTCTTCTTGGTGCAGTTGGTTTGTCAGCCTGGGGCGTTTCTGGCGAGCTAGCGTTTCCTTGCTGGTGAAGCCAGACAAGGCCTAGAAAGCAGAATATAAGTCAGAATTTAAGAATATAAGTAGAATATAAGAATATAAGCAGAATATAAGAATATAAGTATAAACGAAAGCTCAAAGAACTTTGCCAACACTTAGCTAGGATTTACTGCCAGAAACTAGAGATAGAGATTAGGTGTTACCGTACACTAAACGAAATGCACACACCCCCAACCTAAGTAAGATAAGTAAGGGGCAAAGTGGAGCTTGGAGTCTAAGAATCTTGCAAAATTCTCCATGTAGTCTGCCAAAATCAAGAAAGTTGAAAAGTTCATGAAGATGATGGAACCTGGACCAGGGGCTGATAAGGATGAAGAACAGGAACGACCCTCCTAGATTCTCCCCAAAAGGAAGACCGTGCCCCTGACTCCGCCTAGACTCTGCCTATTATGAATATTATAGTCAGATGTTGCAATCATATGAATATTTATGTAAACATGTTCAATCACCTGTAGAAATGGTATAAAAACCTGTAAATTCACTGGAAAGGCAGAGCAGTTTGTCCAGCGCGAGCTGGCTGCTCTCCAGCATTGCCTAATAAACATACCTCGCTGCTTAAAGACTAAATTTTGTCTCTGAGCAGTTCTCTGCGCCTTCTTGGGGGCAATTATTGGCATCATTTTTGGCCAGCCAGCCAGGAGCAGTAGACTCCCCAGGGCGCTGATCCAGGGGGCCCAAGCGACGCTCTCGGGGCCCCTTAGACAGAATTTTGTCAACAGAGCCTCCCGGGCCCCTTGGATCCACGTCCCGGCGGACGAACCTCCTCCTCCAAATTAAGAGGTATGTATACTTTTGTATTGTAATTGATAAAGAAAAGCGCTTTCAAAAAGGGAGCCGGAGGGATGCCTCGGCAGTATCCCTGAAAACTGGGTTAGAGTCCCAGAAATTATGAGCAGCAGACCTGAGGTCACGTTTATTTTCCCACCCTTTTCCTATGTAGGATAAATATGTGAATGTTTATTAAAAAAACACAACAAAACAAACCAAAAAGCTGTTCAAGAATAGTGACTACATAGAAAGAACAACTCTGGCACCACTTGGATCTTTGCGAATGCAGAAACCCTGTCACCCTCATCATGGCATCTAACGTCCTGAAATAATGTGGGTTTGAGGTAGGCAAAGAGTTTTTATATCTGAGTTATCAAACACGAGTAAAAGTTGTTGATTTTTCCTTGCATCTTTGAAACAATGTGGCTGTAGGCCAGTTGGTTGAAGAAAGAAAGCTGACATTAGCTTGAAAGGTTTATCAATCCCAGTTAATCATCTCCTGTCGTGCAATTACAGAAGGCGTATGTGCAGCACAGTGCATCAATCTAAACCTTTCTCCAAAGGTTGATAAATTTTGAGCAGAGAGCTTCTGAGCATTTATTTTAATTTAAATGTATCTTTTCTGTGGTTGTTCAAGTAGCTAATGTGGGTGCTTATCCATGGTGCAGAAAGCTTATTGAGACTCAAGCTTAAAAGTGTCCGTGAGTTACAGCATTAATACCAGCAAAACTGTCTTGCTAGTAAGTCAATAATTTTGCATGGCAAAAGTGAGATCCAGCAAAGTATTTTAAGTTCTCACTTCTCCCAGCAACACACAAGTTTCAATTTCACAGTGAGGAAAAGCTGCAACTCTAACCTGATGTACATGGAGCAGCACCGGGTTCACAAAGTGACCTTAAGTATTTTCATGAAAAGAAAGCACAAACTTCTCATGTTATGTTGTACTTCCATAAAAACAGTGGGCCTTCCCCATAGTAGTCAGAAAGAACAGGGATGGTGTACAAGTCACAAGTGTGCAGTAAAAACCCTCACTTAAAACAGTATTTTTGGGCAGCGTTTCGCGGGCACGATAACATGCTTGTTTTTTGCTCAGTGTTAAGTTCTTCACTAGCGTTTTAAAGAAAAAACTGCATCTTCCCATAGTGACAGTGGCCATTTGGAAACTCGAGAATTTGAACTGGCGTTTCCCAGGAGAGGACAAAGAAACGGGACCCGTCGCCGTGCAGGTCCCCTTAAGGAAGGGAAGGCAAGAAAGTAGTCCAGGGCAGAGACAGCCCCCCCTCAGGCTGCCTCTGGAGAGCCGCCTTCCATGGGCGAGTGAGCGCGTACAGAGCCGGACACTTGTCCAGGCACGCCACAATCGTGCACATCTTGAGTTTTAAAACACTTCATGTGTAGGACAATGCGAACACACTCATAAATGAACTGTTCAAAGGAGATTTTCAGTCTCTTTAGTGCGAAAGGCTGCGTGCCCGTGGATTGTGCTACACTCTGCTGCAAGGGGAAGAGGTTTAAGGCCGAGTGTCAGATTGACTGGAGTGTGCACAGTTTCTGAAGAGGTGGCTTTTGGTCAGTTGTTTTCCCGTGTGACCTAGAGTTTCCTTCTGCCGCTTAAGGCTGATATTGAAAGTTTCCAGTGCAATCAATCCATATGTGGTGTTGGTTATTTTTGTTACCAGAAGTAATATCCAAAGAGGAATCATAAAGTGCAAAGTACTGTCGGTATAGCAAACTTCAGAAAAACGAGCTGAATTCCGTTGTGTTAGGACTAGATAATCTCCAAGCTGCACATACTTTTTAAATTTACACAAATGAATAAGAGGTCATAGTTGTTTTTCAGCTAAACATTTACATTTTTTTTAGATGTTTTCCTATCACATCTGTGAAAAACTGCACTCTGCTTAGCGCTTGAATTTTTCTAGACCTTTCTTCCCATTTGTATCCTTGATGTTCTTTGCCTGTTTCCAGGTCAGTGGCTTTATTTCATTTGTTGGTGTAGAAGGTAACACTGATAATATGTTGCCGTTTGAAGTATTACTGCTCCAGTTGTGGTAGTAGATGACTGGAGTCATGTTTTCTATTTGAATGACTTTGATTATATTTGGGTTTCAAGTGTGTGAGGTGGCACTGGGACTTAACTGAGGCTGTAGTTTTGCCATGGCACAGCGATGTGTTCTCACTGCCTGTCAGTGTGGTCGTGCCTGTGGCAAACAGGTAAGAACCATCACGTGAGCAGTTAACACACAGCAGCGGATGTCCTGGCTTGCTTTGTGGTAGATCATTCCTCTTCCTTACTTTAAAGATTAGTCATTACGCTTGAGTAAATGGTAACCAAATCCTTACATTCTCTGTGATTTCTGTCACGTAAGTCTCCTGTAAGACTCTCTGACTTCAAATGCAACAGATGCTTTGATGGTTCTTGTGGAAAGCTGAATTTCTGGCAATTGTTACAGGGGTTGTAGCTGCTCTGGCATTCTAAGGAAAACAGGGCTGCAGTAACTCCCACTCTCCCACTAGTTTACGATGGCTGGAGAATGCTTGATGTTTGCTTACTTGTTTTCCTGTCAAGTGTCATTATGCCTAGTAAGAACTTATTCTTATTTCTTCACAGAATCATCATTTAAAAAAAGACTACAGAGCAAGATTCTGCCATGGAGGAGGGTAATTTGCATTTAAAGTTTTATTCTTAGATTCTGGAAAACTTATGTGGATTTTTATCCAAGAGCATAATGTCAAAGCTATACGGTGTATCCTATTAATCCGATCATACCATGTTTCCCAAATTTCTTGTATTTCTTAGTGGTGGGAGGAGCAAACAGTGCTGGGGGACAAAGCCCCAAGGTTTTCCTTTGTTTCCTTTGCTGAGGCAGCAAACTATGGTGTTGCTATACCTAAGGTGCTCCTAACTAGGCTGCCTGAGTACAGAAGGAGTAGTCTGTGCAGACATTTGCCTTTCGAGAAGTAGAGAAATGAAACCCACACAGAGTTCCAGCGTATTTGGACCTTGCTGGTAAATGCTAGAGATGAGTTGGAGTATTTGTAGTGCTGTAGCATTCTTTAAAGGCACGTCAGAAGCCTGTGAAGTTCTTGTTGCTGGAATCCATTTTTAGACTTGCATTTCACGAGCTTACCAAATCTACCAAATCAGCTGTGTATAATGATCATTATGGGAGTAATACTCCATGTCTTTTCTAGTGTTATTTTGGTTTTGATCAACATTGTCTGGCTAGTGAATCACTCACTTCTGCCCAAAAAATGTTTATTTCAAGAGAGACTTTCTTCATCCCAAAGCTCTTTTACCTCAGGGAAGTAGTTGTGTGTTTTCTTTTTATGTAGAGAGAATTCTTCATTCTCATCATAATCTGTGGCAGTGAGGCTTTTTTCCCTGGAATTCTTATTTTGACAAGTTTCTCTGCAGATATCTATGTGTGGAAATGATAGGTAAAAGTATATTGAAGCTGAGACTAGAGGAAATAATAATTTAAAATATTGAGAAGTAAGAACTTTGCTGCTTTCATATTGCTGGGATAAGAACATTTGATATTTTTGATTTAAAATATTTTTTTTCCTCTTCTTTCTAGAAGTAAGATTGATGTACAGCCAGGTCAAAACGTACTGAAACTCATACAGGATTGTTTTGAAAGTAAGCTCTTATTTGGTGTTTTACTCAATTTGCTGGTAAAAGAAGAAATGATTTCTTCTTTATATTATATTTAGTGGTAAGTAAATAGAAATAAAAATTCGAGATAAAATGAATAAAAATAAAGTTTTTCTCAGGGTCTTGAAAAGCACCCCCCTCCCAGCTGCTTAAAACTGTGTCTTAACTGTCTTATAAAGGTAATCTTTCCTGAGTAGCTGATTCCTTTCTTGTTTGGATTTATGTGACCTTAATAGCTGTAGTAACTTGTTAAAATAAATGAGACCTGGACAATTCCAAGGTCCCCATACTTACAGTGTTTTCTTCATAGGTTGCAGCAGTGATCTTACAATAAACTCTCCAAATGCAACCCTTTGCTCAGCTCCTGTTGTCAAAAATAGGAAGAGGACTTCAATGCAGAGCCAAAGCGTAAGTTAGTTATGGCAATGTCACAGTATAGCTTTGGGTACAGTTTCACTGGGGTACAAATTTAGTTCTGTAGGATTTAGTT